>NC_056727.1:947674561-947932061 GCF_019279795.1 Protopterus annectens
ATAAGGGGAAAGGATGGAGTGACTGAGTCTGTCCGCCAGAATGTTGGACCGTCCCAGAATGTGCGTTGCAATGAGAAAACGGTTGGTGGAGATAGCCCATTCCCACACTCTCATGGCCTCTCGACAGAGTGGGTAAAACCTGGATCCCCCCTGTTTGTTGATGTACCAGACAACCGACATGTTGTCCATCTGGATCGCAATCGTTCCTACAGGAAGAAGGTCCTGAAGTGCTTACAACGCTAACAGCACTGCCCTCATCTCTAGGACACTGATATGCAAAGAGGTCTCCGTGTTGTTCCATGTGCCTTGGACAGTCCTGCCCGAAGAGTGCCCCCCCCCCCACCCGAGGCGAGAGACGTCCATGGTCACCGTGGCAATGGGAGGGGCCATAGAGAAGGGGTGTCCCGTGTGGAGGTCCGGAGATTGCAGCCACCATACGAGAGCCCTCTTGCAAGCCCTGCTGAGGGGAATGGGATGACTCAGAGGGTAGTGACGAAAAGACCACTGGACTTGGAGGGTCCATTGTAAGACCTTCATGTTCAGATGTGCCATTGGCAATAAGTTGATTGCCGCTGCCATTGAGCCTAGTGCCCTCAGGACCAATTCCGCAGGAGCTGAAGATAGAAGGACGGCCCGCACATGAAGCCTCAGGGTTCGAAGTCGTTCTTGGGTTAAGAAGGCTACAAGATTGATTGTGTTTAACCTGGCCCCGATAAAATCTATGACCCGAGTCGGGGTGAGAGAAGATTTGTCCATATTTATTGTGATCCCTAGCCAGGGAGCAATGCGAAGAAAATAATTCCTGGCTGTGCAGAGTAGATGCCTTGTCGGGGCAGTCAGGAGCCAGTCATCCAGGTACGGAAAGACCTGAATTCCCTGGAGCCTCATGTGGGCTGCTATCACTGCTGACACTTTGGTGAACACCCTGGGGGCTGAGGTGAGACCAAAGGGGAGAGCCCTGAATTGGTAATGACTGGCTCCTAGCTGGAAGTGGAAAAACCTCCTGGATCGTCTGTCCATGAGAATGTGGTAGTACGCATCCTTGAGGTCTATAGAGCACATCCAATTGTTCTCCCATAAAAGGGGGAGAATGGATTGAAGAGTGACCATCCGGAACTTCTCTTTGGTTACAGACAGGTTCAAGAGGGAGAGATCGAGGATTGGCCTTAAGTCCCCCGTCTTTTTTGGCACCAAAAAGAACCTGGAGTAATAACCCGATCCGAGCTGGTCTGGAGGGATGTGTTGGATGGCTCTTTTTTCTAGGAGCTGCTGAATTTCCACAGCTGCTGCCTCCCTCTGATTGGGTGGGACATCGGGGAGGTGCTTGGGGAAGAGAAGGGAATCTGGTAACCTTTGGATATGATGCGAAGCACCCAGCGGTCTGCTGTGATGGACTCCCAAGCTGCCAGGTGCCTCAAGAAACGTCCCCAGACTGCCTCCAGAGTGGAGCAGTCAGGCAACCCTTAAGGGCTGCTGCGTGGGCTGATCAGAGAAGGGTTCTCTGGACTCAAAGTTCTTCGGGCCACCTCTGCCTCTAGGGCAGCGTCCTCCCTGTCCTCCTCTGCCGCGGAAGGACTGGGGATCCGGAGTGGACTGGGACTGTTGCGACTTCCAGAACCACATCTTCTTCTGCCCTTTTGGTTCCTGGAGAACGACCTCTGGGGAGCAGAGAAGCGGACTCTGATGGCAGACAACGTCTTCCCATCCTTTTCGCTCTGGACCAAGGTGTCGCGAACGGTCTTCCCAAATAGGGTAGGACCATCAAAAGGTGCATTTGCAAATGACGCCTTAAAGGGTTCCGTGAAATCACAATGCCAGAGCCAGGCCTGACGCCTCATGACGAGGCCTGCTCCGCTGGTCCTAGCGGCTCCCTCCGTGGCATGGGATAGTAGCCACATAGAGGCATTGAAAATGGACCTAAGAGTGGCCATATGGGTGGAGTACAGCTGTTTGTCCTCCGCCAACATGGACTCTGGGGGCGATGCCGCGTATTCCTTAATGAGATCACGCTGCAGTCGAATAACGTGTGCCATATAGTTCAGAGACCTAACCGAGAAGGACGCTGAACTAAACACCCGCTTCCCTAAGCGGTCCAGTGATTGGGACTCCTTGCCCGGGGGGGGGGGTGGATCGAGGGGGATCTCTTGAGCTAGTTCCCTCTTAGTGGCCGCCGCCACCAACATGGCATCTACCGGGAGACCCTTGCTCCAATGGGGCCTATCCGCAGGGGGACTGAGGATCCTGTCAGGGCACTTTGGGACTGGCTCCACAGTGTCCGGCTCCTTCCACGCCCTGGTGGTAATCAGGTCCACCAGGGGGTCGGCGGGAGGGGACACCCAAGAGGTAGAAGGGCCTGCTTCAAACGCCTCCAGGAACACGGACTCATCTGAGGTTGGCTTTGGGGCAGACCACCCGCCTCTGATCCTGAGCATTTCCATGATGTCTCCAAAGGAGACATCCTCAGGGGGGTGACCTTGGGGAGCCTTCCCCTTCCTCCAAATCCGTGTCTTCAGTCAAGGACTCAGGGGAGTTCATGTGCCTCCTCTTGCACTTCCACTTGTGGGGGATCTCCTCGGGGGGGGGGGGGGGTTGTCCGAGGAGGCCTCACCAGCAACATCCTGTTCCAAGGGAACGACCTGAGACATTGAAGCAGGCTGTTCCTGGGACTGGGTGATGGAACTCGGACCCAACAGAGAAGGAGTCGGGGGCCTGGAAGCAGTCGACAGAGCCCTCTCCACCACGGTGAACGCCAAGGGAGAGCCACTCTCTCTGGGATCCAAGAGCAGACCCTCACTCGGATCCGACAGGCGGGCCGGCGCCGAAGCAATCGGATCCGACGGACCAGTATGCTCCGACCTGGACGGCGCCAAAGGCATACTGAAACCCTCGGATCCGAAGCTCAGCCCTCGGCTCCGAGAGCTTGGATCCGACAAAAACGGACCCGACAAGCTCAAGGGAAGCATCGGCGCCAAAGTACCCGAGACTATCGGCGCCGACCCACCCCCGGTTCCAAAACTGCTTGGCTCCGAAGGCTCCGAACCCAGGAAGCGGGACGGAGAAGGAGCTATCGGGGCAAAGAAAGGGGTCGTGCTCCCTCCCGGAGGGGGGGAAGGCAGGAGCACTCCCATCTGCAGTTGGGCCTGGAGGAACCTTCGCATCATCCGGTACAAATCCGCATCGGAAAGGCTGCGAGTGAATCTCAACGAGGCCACCGAGGTGGGACGGGAGTGCCGCCTCGATCACCTCGAGGGAGATCAGGTCTCCTCCTCCTCAGGACCCGGTGAAAAACAGGGAGACAGGATCCGAGAAGGAGGAGACCGGGAAGCCCTGGAGGGAGAAGACCGCTTAGCCGGGGGGCCGATGCGGAGGCCTCGGCCCTCTGCTTGTGGTGCTTCTCCCTCCTTTTGTCTTTCCTGGCCTCCCTCTCCTCTGGGCGTACAGCGGGAGGTTGAGTCCCGGCCGCGGGGAGAGAGGCAGGAGTGGCCTCCGCCGAAGCCACGGTGGAAGCCACGGTAGGACCGGAGGCCGAAGCCGAATCCAGGGGCAAGAGACCCGCCAGGATCAGCTTGGATCTCCAGTCCTTAAGTGCCCTGGGGTTGAACGCCGCACAGATGGAACACCCAGATGAAAGGTGTCCAACCCCAAGGCACAGAACACACCGAGTGTGGCCATCAGCCGGTGAAAGCTTATTGCCACACTCGGTGCATTTGGAGAAGATTGGTTTTGGGGCTTCAGACATTTTAAGCTAAGGAGGACACACTCGTTAGGCCCTAACACATGCACACAGACCCTAACAAACCAGCGAGGGAGAGGGAGGGAAAAATATAACTAAAGTTAGAGTTAACACTAGGGTTTACAGACCAAAGGGATCTAAACACACCACACTCACACTAAAGGGATAGAAAAGAAATAAAATTTTTTGTTTTTCTCACAAACTAAATGACCAAGCCTGGAGCTCGAAAACCCAGCTGCTGATGACATGCGCGGCAAACTAGATCTGGGGTCAGTCAGGGTTGTCAGGGGTTTATGGGTAGGGGAGGAGCTCGGATCTAAGCTGTTGAAAACTGCTGGCTCGGATCCGAAGTCGGATCCGATACCCATAGGTTGCTACACAAATGAAGTTAGCTACTTCAGATTATACTTTTCACAGGAAAGTGTGTATTTAATTGGAGGTCTTGAAATACACCCAATAACTGTTTCAGATCTTGAGCCAATAATAACTAAAATGAAAACATAGTGTAATGAAATAAAAATGAGACACTGGCGCTTTCCCACCAATCTGTTGAAAAGAGTGGAATTTAAGGAATTGGTATTGGAAATTATTCAGGAGCTATTAGAGAAGATAGAAATTTCTTCTGAAAATATAGCTAGAGAGTGGGATAAAATTAAAATGAAGTTTAAAAATAAGGAGGAAATAAAGAAAAGGGAGACATGATTAAGAAGTAACAAGAATTATTTAGAGGGACTGACAAATGTTAAAGTATTGGAAAGTAGGGGGAATATCACAGAACAAGAAGAGGAGCAACAGCAGGGAGCTAAACAGAAAATAAGGGATTACCTCGGTAATATACATGAGTTTAGAAAGCTTGCTGTTAAGCAACTGTTTTTTGACAATAACTCTAGAGCACGAAAACTTTTAGCACAATGGCTCAGGCAACAGAAAGTAGAAAGAGTTGTCACCAAGCTTAGGGAGTCTATACAAGGAAAATAACAACAGATCCTGTAGACGTATTAGAAATATTTCTAAAATTCTATGAAAGCATGTATAAAGCAGAGCATATGGAAATCAAGAAAAGATACAAATGGAATTGTTTATGGAAGAATGAAATATGCCAAGGTTAGAGGTAGATAAGGCTCAATTACTAACAGTTAGGATAGGAGGAATGAGATAAAAGGGTGATTTATAACCAATCTACAGGAAAGTCCCCGGGAATAGATGGTATTCCTGTGGAAGTCTGGAACATAGGAGGGAAAAAATGATAAAAATCTGAAAGGTTTTGTTTAACAGTATTTTAAGAGGAGGAAAAGTACC
The DNA here is from genome assembly GCF_019279795.1 of Protopterus annectens. Taxonomy (NCBI): domain Eukaryota; kingdom Metazoa; phylum Chordata; order Ceratodontiformes; family Protopteridae; genus Protopterus; species Protopterus annectens. The sequence continues at coordinate 947,679,594 of NC_056727.1, forward strand.
AACATCCTGAAGAAAGCAGTGGTAGCTATAATACAGTAAAGATCTATCAGATCCAGCTTCATACAAGCCCATTTCAATACTAAACCATGATTATAAAGTGTTTATGTCTATAATGGCTAAAAGAATGACAAATGTGATGCCAAAATTGATATATATGGATCAATGTAGTTTTGTGGAAGGGGGCAAACATTCAAAAACATTAACAGAACATTGATGATCCAGAGGGAAGCAGAATGTAAGGAAATACTGCTGTTGTTTGTGGGTACTGTTGCAGAGAAAGCATTTGACAGAGTAAGCTGGAACTTTATGAGCAGGGCAATGGAAGCATTTGCATTTTCTGATAAAATTATATGGTTGATTAGGAGTATATATGAGAAATCGAAGGCAAAAATTAAAATGGGTGTGTTCCTCTCTGATGATTTCTGCTTGGGCAGAGTAACCAGACAGGGGTGTCCTCTTTCTCCTTTGTTATTTGCGTTATATTTAGAGCCATTGGCAAAGAAAATAAGGGACACAGAAATTCAAGGATAAAATTGGTATGGTAGTCAAGAAAAGCTGGCTTTATTTGTTGATTATATTATTTTACAGGGATATTACAGTGTTGGAGGACATTCTGAGACAGTTTCAAATCTTTTCAGGATATAAAATTAATGAAGCTAAAACCACGGCAATAGTGGTAAATTTTGTAACCGCACACAAATTGGTTAAGCAATATCCATATTTATGAGCACAAGATAAAAGGAAGTATTTAGGAGTATGGATTAAAAATGATTCTGGTGTGGCAGCTAAGGATATGTGGGAAGAGACTAAACAAAAGATAATGTAAAAACTGAGAAACTAGAAGCTCTGTTACATGGGTATGGCTAGTAAGATACAAAGAGCTAAAATGTTTTTAGTCCCTTTAATCTTACACACAGGCCAAGCATATTTTTATCAACCAGAGGAGAGGTTGTGGATAGCAATTAATAACAAGTTGAAGAATCTTATCTGGGAGGGGAAGACGTCAAGAGTCAAGTGCGATAAGATGATTCTTCCAATAGAACAAGGCAGATTGGGATTGCCTGATTTGACGGGATATTTCAGAGCTACACAGTTAAGGCTTCTATACATAGCAGAAGCAGAAACCTATAATTCAAAGTGGAAACTCAAGAAACAAGGACAAATTGGGATTTTGGATGCAGACCTTTACAGGGAATAACAATAACCATATAGAATGTTATATTCATATAGTAGCAGAAAGTATTCTAAGAACTAAGCCAACACAGAAATGCAGAAAGGAGATTCTGCCAATAAGGATGACTGCAATTAGGGATACAGACGATAAGCAAGAGGGGACTGGAATTTATCTGAGAAAATTGGCAAAGGAACAAATGTGTTGGGAACAAATAACTAGACAGGGAAAGATGACACAATGGGAAGATCCCAATAATTTATTTGGACTGCAGGTTAGAGACTGTCTTCCCTATCAAAGACTGATATCACAGTATAGGCAAAGAGAAATGAATAGGGGGTCCTAAATGAAAGACAAGCACTAATAGAGTTTTTAGTAGACTCTAGAACTGAAGCTATCATTAGAGAAGGAATAATTAGCACAGCATATAACATATTTCATAATAACTATAAGAATCAATCAGAGGAGGTGAGAAAGGATTGGGAAGAGAGATTGGATAAGCAATTCACAAAGAAACAGTGGGGGTTATATATTTGCCTCCCAAATATGCACCAAAATCTAGAAGATTTAGGATTTTTGCTTGGAAATGTTTACACAGATATTTTATTCTCCAAGCAGACAACAGAGAATTTTTCCTCAGGAAGACAGCAAATGTTGAACGTGTGATGGGAATGAAAGATGTAACTGGGAACATATTTCCTGGGGTGTAATGAGTTGACAGACTTTATAGATGCCCTGGAAACCATTCTATCAGAGATACTGGGTGAGCAAATTGGTGTAACTAGGGACATGATTTTTCTTAGCTATGATACAGAATTGGAATTGCCGAGACATAGTAAGGCCTTGCTGAGTCTAACTGTGGTGGCTGGCAGAAAAGCAATTACTAGAAAATGGAAATAAAAGTCTAAACCAACTGTACTAGACATAGTGAATATAGTAACACATATAAAACTACTGGAACTGGGATCTTTAGAAAAGGGTGGGAGCAAATTACATAGGAAATTGGGAATTGTGGGAACAATGCATACAAATATGGAATGAGGTTTAAAAGAAGGCAGGATTTGAATGAGCTATGTAATCTCTGACTGACAAAGACTAGGTAGATTATAATTAATATATAATGTTTGCAACTAAAATTATGTCTGTATGGTTTGTGATGTAAAATGCTTGCAACTAAGATCATGTCAATATGGTTTGTTTTTATTTACATAAGTGAATGATTGCCGGTGTCATAAGTGATAATCTAATAAAGATGTTTCTTGTTTAAAAAAATATTTTACATCATGCGCTGATAATGACTAAAATAAAAATGCAGGGTAATGAAATAAAAATGAGACACTAGTGCTTCCCCACCTAACTGTTAACCAGAGAGGAATTTAAGGAATGGGTAGTGGAAACTTTTCTGGAGTTATTGGGGAAGATAGAAATTTCTTCAAAAAACATAACTAGGGAGTAGGAAAAAATTAAAGTGGAATTCAAAAATAGAGTAGAAATAAAAGAAAAAAAATATGGTTAAGATGCAACAAGAATTATTAGTATTTTAAAAGAAGAAGAAGCACCGGCACCCTGGAAGAAAGCTGTGCCAGCTGTAATACCTAAAGATAGTAAAGACCTATCAGATCCGGCTTCATATAGGCTGATTTTGATTCTAAATCATGATTATAAAGTGTTTATGTTTATAATGGTTAAAATAATGGCAAAGGTAATGCCAAAATTTATAGATATAAATCAGTGTGGCTTTGTAGAGGGGAGTCAAACATTTGACAACATTAATAGAACAATGATGATCCAGAATGAAGCAGAATGTAAAAAATGCCACTGGTTTTGGTGGGTCTTGATGCACAGAAAGCATTTCACAGAGTAAGCTGGGATTTTATGGGTAGGGCAATGGAAGCATTTGCATTCCCTGAGGCAATAATAAGGTTAATTAGTAGGCTATATGAGGGATCAGAGGTGAAAATTGAAGTGGGGGGTTCTCACTGATAAAGTCTGTTTGAAAAGAGGAACCAGGCAGAGGTGTCCTCTTTCCTCTTTTTTATTTGTGTTATATTTAGAACCATTGGCAAAGAAAATAAGGGACTCAGAAATGCAAGGATAAAATTGGTATGGTAATCAAGAAAAGTTAGCTTGATTTGCAGATGATATTATTTTGTATCTAATAAAACTATTAAAGGACATTTCAGTGTTCTGGAACATTCTGAGACAGTTTCAAGGTATTTTCAGTAAACAAAATTAATGAAGATAAAGCAAAGGCAGTAACTGTAAACAATGTACCCACACAAGAATTTGTTCTCAGCAATACCCATATTTATGGGGACATGATAAAACAAAGTATTTAGGAGAATGGGTTAAAAAGGAATCTGTTATGGTAGGTAAGGATATGCAGGAAGAGACTAAATAAAAGATAATATAAAAATTGAGAATCTGGAAGCTCTATTTTATGGATATGGACAGCAAGATATAAGCAGTGAACATGTTTTTAGCCAGTTTAGTTTTATACACAGGTCAGGCGTATTTTATCAACAAGAATAGAACTTGTAGATAGCAATTAATAAAGAGTTGAATGATTTTATCTGGGAAGGGAAGATTTATAGGTTTATAGGTTCATAGATTAGTACTAGGCTAACTGCCCTTGTGGGACATTTTAAGCATAGCCAATTATGCTAAGTGAGAATCAAACATTGAACCTTGTGTCTGTAAGGTAAACACCTTAACCATTATGCCAAACTCCCACGGAGGGTAAGTGTCAAGTGGGATAAGTTGATCCTTCCAATAGAAGGAGAAGGTTTGGGATTACCTGATTTGAAAGTGTATTTCAGAGCTACACCGTTAAGGCTCCTATAGCGCAAGCAGAAAGCTTTAATTCAAAGTGAAAAGGAATGGTGATGAAACAGGGGGAAGCTCAAGAAATAAGGAGAGACTGTGATTTTTGGATGCAGATCCTTAAGGAGAATAACAATAACCATACAGATATTATATTCATAAAGCAGCAGAAAGTATTTTAAAAAGTAAGCCAACATGGGAACGGAGAAAGGAGAGTCTGTCACTAGATATGACTGTAACTAGAGGCACAGAGAATAGACAATAGGGGGGGGGGGGTTGGAACTTACCTGAGAAAACTGGAAAAGTAACCAAGGTATTGGAAGCAAATAATTAGAGAGGGAAAGGTATAAAATGGGAAGAAGGCCAATAATTCTGGATTGCAGACTAGAGATTGTCTTCCCTATCAATGACTGATATCAGAGTATAGGCAAGGAGAAATGAACAGGAGGATCCTAAGTGAAAGACCAGCCCTTGTAGAGGTTGTAGTAGAATCTAGAACAGAAGATGCTGTTAAAAAGGGATAATTAGTAGGGCATATAAAATATTGCACGATAACTATAGGAATCAATCAGAGGAGGTTTGCAAGGATGGAGAAGAGAGACTGGCTAAGCAATTCACAAAGAAACAATAAGAGGATGTATGTATGGCTCCAAAATATGCAATAAAGTCTAGAAGATTTATGATTTTTGGAAATGTTTGCATAGGTATTTTTATACACCATGCAGACTCCAAAGAATTTTTCCTTAAGGAGATTGCAAATCTTGGAGATGTGATAGAGAAGGAGGAGGTATTTGGGAATATATTTTTGGGTCCCTGCATACTACTAAATAATTAGAGAGGGAAAGGTATAAAATGGGAAGAAGGCCAATAATTCTGGATTGCAGACTAGAGATTGTCTTCCCTATCAATGACTGATATCAGAGTATAGGCAAGGAGAAACGAACAGGAGGATCCTAAGTGAAAGACCAGCCCTTGTAGAGGTTGTAGTAGAATCTAGAACAGAAGATGCTGTTAAAAAGGGATAATTAGTAGGGCATATAAAATATTGCACGATAACTATAGGAATCAATCAGAGGAGGCTTGCAAGGATGGAGAAGAGAGACTGGCTAAGCAATTCACAAAGAAACAATAAGAGGATGTATGTATGGCTCCCAAATATGCAATAAAGTCTAGAGGATTTATGATTTTTGGAAATGTTTGCATAGGTATTTTTATACACCATGCAGACTCCAAAGAATTTTTCCTCAAGGAGATTGCAAATCTTGGAGATGTGATAGAGAAGAAGGAGGTATTTGGGAATATATTTTTGGGTCCCTGCTCACTACTCTATTAGAAATACTGGGTGTGCAAATTGGTGCAATTAAGGAAATGATTTCTTGAGCTGTGGTACAGAATCAGAATTGCCTAGATATGGTAAGGCCTTGCTGAGTTTAATTCTAGTGGATGCCAAAAAACAATTACTAGAAAATAGAAATCAAAGTCTAAACCAATAGTACTAGAAGTAGTGAATATAGTAACAGAAATAAAAGAACTGGAAGTGGGATCTTTAGATAAGGGCAGGAGCAAATTACAAACAAAAAAATGAAAAATGGGAATTATGGGAACAATACATGCAGAATATTTTGGAGGAGGAATAAGGTTTAAGGGAGGGCAGAAATTGAATGAGCTATGTAATGTTCGATTGACAATGACTGCATAGAATTGAATGAGCTATGTAATGTTCGATTGACAATGACTGCATAGAATATTATATGTTATGTATAATGATTGCAAATGAAAATATGTCAGTTTGGGTTGTTTTAATTTATAAAATGCATGATTGCCTGTGTCATAAGTGATAATTCAATAAAGACATTTCTTGTTTAAAAAAAACAGAATCACCTAGGCTGTCATTTGCTATTGCTCTATGTTGGGGTGTACCATTCACCCTGATGCTGTCTGAGCAGATCCAGTCTGTGAGGAAGCTTGTGGTAATTGTCTTTGGTCAATTCCATTAAAAGGGAGAACCTACTTTGCTGGGTCAAAATGAGGTTACCACAATGTTCTTTGGTAATTCTTTATTGCATCGTTAGAAGTATCTTGAGAATCACTGGAAAGGGTAGAAATGCATTAAAGAACATTCCCGACCACAGGAATGATAGACCATCTGTCTTCCAAGCATGGCTGCAAGGATGTCCTGATATTTTTTATTCTTCAGTTATCTGTTTTGAAAGGAGGAGAACAGGTCTACTTGAGGTGTTTCCCACATCTGGACCAAGTCTTAGAATACGTCTAAATGGAGCTAACACTCATGAGGGTCTGTCCAGGATCTGCTTAGTCTGTCTGCCACTGTGTTTTGTGCTGATAGAAAGTATGAGGCATGAAGAGTCAGAGAATGCTGTAGAGCCAGCTCCCAGGTCATCAGTGAAAACTGGCAGAGGGTATGATCTTATACTCCATTATTTCTGCAGGTACCACATGTGGGTAGTGTTGTCTTTCACCACTAAAACAGGACCTGGAGCCCTCAACTGGTGAAGAACTGTTAATGCATGAATCACTACCAACTTCTCGTGTACCTTTTTGTGCTTTGGTGTGTCCTGAGAACCCCACAAGCCTTGCACTTGAACTCCTGTAGCCACTGCTCCCCACACAAAAATGAAGAGTCCATCTGGACAGATTGGACTGAGGTCTGAAGAAAGAAAGAAAGGGAGCCCTGGATTCAGAGACAGTTGCTGCACCCTTGTCTAAGGACTCTTGGCACATGGATACAAAATCTGCACAAATCGGCAAGTCGTCTAAATAAACAAAAATATGGATGTCTAGCATTCCTCAATAGGCAACCGATGGGGCCATACATTTTGTAAACACCTGAGATGCACAGGATAGCCCAAGGTGATGCAGAAAATTGATAATGTAAGCCAGATACAGCAAATCTCAAAACTTTCCTGAAATTGGGAGCAATAGGAATATGATGATAAGCATTCCTGAGATCTACAGTCACCAAGAAACAGTGGATTCGAAGCAACACTAGGAATGACTGTAAGGTGGGTGGTTTGAATTTTGGAATTTTTACAAAGGTGTTTATAGAGGGCAAATCTAGGACAGGTCTCCAGAAGTACTACTTTTTGGTACCAAACAGGTTCTACAGTAAAATCCTTTTCCTTTGTGTATCACAGACACTGGTTCTATGACCCCTGCTTCTACCATGTGATAGAGCACTGGATGTAACAGCTCTGTCTGATCTGGTGTGTATGGGGAATTCCCATGAAAGGTTGAGGATTTTTTATCCACTGCAAAGTGCCTCTTCTCTAAATTATTCTCTGAACCGATTTGTCTGAAACTATTTGCGACCAGGTTGCAGGGTTGAGAGAAAGCCTGCGGGATGGAGGAAGAAAAGGAAGGGCAGGAAGGTAGTTAGGGATGCTCTGTGAATTAGCACAGTCACTGTTTTCCAGGTGGTTGATCCTTTTTTTTTTTTCCAGAAAGGATCCCCTCTTCTCTGATTTTGACTAATTATCCTTCTGACATTTCCTTTTTGATTCCTGAGCTTGTTTGGCTGGGATTTTTGTTTGCTTTGCCCCTTGAAGGAAGACACCTTATTAGGGGAGAATTTGGGTACATGGAACATCCTAGATACCTCATGCATTAATTGGCCTCTATCATCCCACTGTTTGTGAATCCATGTAGCTGAGGACTCAAACACCAACTCAAAACTTAAAGGTACAGTCAAAGTTAAATCAGCTGAAAAGTTCTGAATACGTAACCAAGTATACTGTCTTACAACAGCAGAAGAATCAACTTTTCATAACTGCTTCTACACATTCAAGCATACCTTTCAGAGCATGTTTTGAAACCTGAATCAAGTTAGAAACAATTTCATTCATATAAAACTTTTGTTCTGCGGGTAAGGATGTAGCATAATCATCCAAACAGTACAAATACTGTAAAATAAATCTCCACATATAGCTTTAATGATTTAATATTCTTATAGCTAGATTACTAGACAGAGACTTCATTTTGCCCTGAAGATCTCACCATTTTTTCCTCTTCATCATGGGATGTTGGATTTGATGAAGCCAAAGATTCTTTACTTGAACAGGCACAGCTGGGAAGACTGCAGTTTGGTCAGCAGTCAAATGAGAAAAGAAATCTGTCATATCCGAAGAGACCCTGTATCTTCTCTAAATCTTTTTAGAAACTGCTGGAATAGATACTGGTGTACTGCAGGCAGCTTTATAAACTTCTTCCAAGGCCAGTAAGAGAAAGGGGGATAGTCACAGAATTGGGCAGCTTCTTCTATAAAAGGTCATGTACCCTGCCCAGCTCTAGGGTAGTTCTTGACTGTTCCCAAGTAGAAACATCACTATATCTAGTAATCACCTAAGGAAAAGTGAGCACTTGTTTAGACTTAAGCTCAGGTTCACCTTCCAAAGAATGAGAGTGACTAGACTCAGTGTCAACTAGGAAATAATAATAGTTATGTACTTACCATAACTTGGTATCTGTGTTTTCTTAGTCACCATTCATCACGTTAGGGTCTTGGATCTGACATTGGATCCGAGCCAGCATACTTTAGACCACAGCTTAGTTCAAGCTCCTCCCCTCCCATGATTCTCTGCTGCCCTCTCACCCCTCAGATTGAGTTTGCACTGGAGAAAGAAGACAGACAGAAGAATTTGCCACCGACAAAGGTCCACCAACATCCTGCTAATCCTTCAGGAAGGGGGCCGGAGGGCGGGACAGTGATGAATGGTGACTACAGATAACACAGATACCAAGTTATGGTGAGTACATAACTATTAATCTGATGTTATCTTAGTCACCATTCCTCACATTAGGGTCAGAATCCCCAGCTACCTAAAACCCTGGGTGGCCTCAATGAAGGACATGCCGAAGAACTGTGGAGCCAAAGGAAACCCTTCCTCTAGAAATCAAATCCAATTTATAATGGGAGATAAACATGTAAGGTGAAGACCACATTGCTGCTGCACAAATGTCATCCAAAGATTGGCATGCTACGAATGCAGCTGAAGTAGCCACCGCCCTTAATGGAATGAGCCTTTACTGGTCCAGACAAAGGAACACCACTCGAGGAATAAATGAAAGAAATGCATTGGGAGAACCAACAGGAGACATTAATCTTTGACATTCCTTGGCCCTTTCTGTTTGCAGAAAAGGCCACAAACAACTGGTCTAAATGGCGAAAGGCCCTAGTTCTATGCAGACACGAATGGAGCTGACGATGAACATCTAATGTGTGTAAAATATATTCCTCCTTATTGGAATAGTTAGGGAAGAAAACTGGAAGTTGGATACATTGATTGAGATTAGCCTCCAAAACCACCTTAGACATAAAGGAGGGATTAGGCCTCAGAGCTACTCTGTCTTTATGGAATATTAAATAAGGCGGCTTAATAGTAACAGGCTGCAACTCAGATACTCTTCCAGCTGAAGTAATGGGCAGTTTTTAAGAAAGAAATTTTAGATCACAGGATGAAGCAGGTTCAAGGGGGGGGGGGGGTTTAGTTAATGATTGCAGCACCAATGAAAGGTCCCACGGGAGAGAAGGGTCCTTGACGGGGGGATGTAACAGAAACACACTTTTCAAAAAGGCTTTGCAAAGCCGAGAAGAAAAGGTAGGGTCATTGCTAAGATGAAAATTGGAAATTGCTGCCAACTGAACCTTGATCGTAGAAAAACTGGCCCCCCCTCCTCAAAGAAAGAGGTCAGGAAAGGAAGAATTTCAGGAATGGGAGCCGAAAAGGGATCGAGATTCCTATTCTTTGTCCGGCTGGAGAATCTTTTCCACTTACTACTGTACACTTTTTTCGTGCAAGATTTCTGGGAAGCAAGGATAATGTCCTTCACTGGCAAGGCTAGCCTGGACTTAGCCAAGATCACTGGAAGTGGGCAAACCACTCTGTCAGATGAAGGGTCTGCAGATTCGGGAGCAGAAGTAGCGACGGATGGGATATCAGATCCTGAGATGGATCGAGTACCCAAGGCTAGTGCTTCAGATGAGAGAGTAGGAGGGGGAACCACACCTGCCAAGGCCAGAAGGGGGCAATGAGGATCAACTGTGTCCTGAGGCATCTGGCTTTCTGAAGAACTCTGGAAATTAAGGGCAATAGGGGGAAGGCATAAAGGAGACCTGGAAGCCAATCATGAGTGAGTGTGTCCCTGGGGGAGTCAACTCTCAGGGGGAACAAACGCAAAGAAATTGCTGCATTTGTGAATGAGAGGGGATGCAAACAGATCGCAGCTCGGCTGACCCCAGTGACAGAAAATCTGCTTCGCCACTACAGGATTCAGAGACCACTCATGAGGGGTCAGAATAGCCCTGCTCAGCTTGTCGGCTAGCACGTTTTGCAATAAGAAAGCTCCCCGAGGACATCACCCATTCCCAAACCCTCAGGGCCTTGTGACAAAGCAAATAAGAATGTGTGCCCCCTTGCTTGTTTATGTACCATACAACAGCCATGTTGTCTGAGAGAACTGTTATCGTCCCCAGAGGGAGGCAATCCTGAAAGGCTTGCAACAATAAAAGAACTGCTCTCATCTCCAAAATGTTTATGTGCAGATCGGTCTCTGAGGGGGACCAAGTCCTTTGGACAGTCTTTCCCTGAAAATGCCCCCCCCCAATCCTAGGAGGGAAGCATCGGTAGTGACCGTGGCCATGGGAACTGGGGAGCAAAAGGACCTGCCCACTAAGAGGTCTGGGGAATGCATCCACCACAAAAGGTGTATCTGACAAATTGGAGTGAGACGAATGGGGACCGACAGGGGATGAAAGAGAGCAGACCACTGAGCCACTAGGGTCCACTAGCAAATGGAATGAGATAAATGGCAGCCACCATGAAACCTAGGGCCCTGAGAATGTGCGACACTGGAGGACAGGTTTGCTCCAGAAGAACTTGAATGTGAGAGTGTATAAGAAGTACACGGTGGAAAAGAAGTGCTGCAATTTCCGAGGAGGTATCCAGCTGAGTCCCTATGAATTCCAGTTGTTGGGATGGAACCAAGGAAGATTTGGCCAGGTTTACTGTTATCCCCAACTGGTCGAAGAGGAAGAGCAGGAAATGTGTGTTCTCCAGTAGTTGATGCTTTGTGGGGGCTGTAAGGAGCCAATCGTTTAGGTAGGGAAACACTTGGAGTCGCTGTAGCCTGAGATGATCTGCCACCACTGCCATGCATTTAGTGAACACCCGGGGGGCTGTGGTGAGGCCAAAGGGCAGGGCCCTGAACTGAAAATGATCCTCTCCCAAGTGAAAGTGGAGAAATTTCCTGGACTGTCGGTTTATCTTGATATGATAGTACACATCCTGGAGGTTCACCGAGCACATCCAGTCATTGCTGTGCAAAAGAGGCACAACTGACTGCACAGTGACCATTCAAAACTTTGACTTCTTGACAAATAGATTTAGTAAGCTGAGGTCCAGACTAGGACACAGGTCCCCCATTCTTTTGGGTACTAAAAAGAAGCGGGAGTAAGTTAAGGATCCACTCTGTCCTGTGGGGACCTTTTGGATGGCTCTTTTTTGAAGAAAGCTCAAGACCTCCTGGCGAGCCAACTCTCTCTGTCTAGGTAGCACATCTGGGAGAGTTCTGATCTTCGGTGGGTTTTCTGAAAAGGGAATGCAATAGCCCCTGGATATACTAGTTAGCACCCACTGATCACTTGTGATATTTGCCCAGGCTAAAGGGTGCAAGGTCAATCGACCCCAATTGCCTCCAGGGTGGGACAGTCAGGCATTGCCTCAGGGATGCTGAAAAGGTTTCTCAAAGAAAGGCTCTCTAGAATCATGATTCTGTGGGCCTCCTCTGCCTCTGGGGCGATGTCTGCCATTGAAACCTGCCCCCCATCCCTTGAAAGAAGAATTGTTTTGAACATCCTGAAAGGAAGACTGTGCCTTGCAGAACCACATTTTCCTATTCCCCTTCTGGGTCTTTGAAAAGGACTATTGGGTTATAGAAAACCTAATCCTGACAGCGTCTTTCCTTCCTGTTCACTGCAGATCAAAGTCTCCTTAACACTGTGTCCAAAGAGAGTGGAACCATCAGAGGGTGCATTGGTGACAGACGTCTTAAAGGCCTCTGCGAACCTGCTTAAGTGCAACTAGGCATGGCATCTGATGGCAATGCCTGTGCCCGCTGCCCATGAGGAACCTTCTGCCATGTGGGAGATTAGCCTCATGGACGAGTTGGCTATAGAAGTAAGAGTGGCCAGTTTGGGACATGGACTCCGTGAGGGAAGTTGAAAGCCCCTTAATCAAATCCGTCTGGAGACAGGTGAAGTGGGTAAGACAGTTCAAAGCTCGCAGGCTAAAAGAAGCTGAAGTGAACACCCACTTTCCGAATCTGTTCAGAGCTCTCGATTCACGATTGTAAGGATGGACAGAACCACTCTGCACCGCCAGCTCTTTCTTGGTGGTGGCAGCCACCACAATAGCATCAACTTTGACTACATTGGACCAGAAAGCCTTATCCAAAGGAAGGCTTAGAAACTTGTCTGCTCTTTTGGTCACTGGCTCCATGGTATCTGGCTCCTTCCAAGCCCTGCAGGCAACAAGGCTGATAAGAGGGTCAGCAGGGGGGAACACCCAAGAGGTAGATGGGCCTGTCCTGAAAGCCTCCAGAAGCACAGATTCCACAGAGGATGGGGGTTGGGCAGACCAACCGCCCTTTGTTTTAAGGATTTCAAGTATGTCTCCCAACGTGACGTCATCGAGTGGTGACCTTGGGGACCCGTCCTCCTCACTGGCATCCGTGTCCTCTGTTAGGGACTCCATAGGGGAGTCCAGATGTCTCCTTTTACTTGTCCACATCTGAGGAGCTTCCTCTGCCAGAGGCTGTGGGGAAGACTCAGAAAAGATGGGAACCCCTATGGGGGAGGATCCCCCCTGGAGGCTAGACCAGGCGAGCAAGATGAGGTGGTCCACTCAAATACTGGAGCTGGGAAGGATGACAGTGAGTGGGGGAGGTAACTCAGACTGCAGAGAAAAAGAAGTTATGTACTCACCATAACGTTCCATGTTTGTAGTCCATCTTACTCTTCATTCTTACATATGGGTTCAGAGCCAACTTGGCCTATTACAAAGCTCAAAGTCTCTTAGTTGGCTCGTGGCTAGGTAGGTATCCCATAGTGCACTAGTACAATCTCCAGATATTGTTTGCTGCTAGACTATAGAATGATAGAAATAAAGGTTATCCAGAAAGAACAATAATAATGAAAGGTCTCCACCCTACCAAAGGTAACACTATCCTGTTTCCAGATCCTCCAGGATGGGGGTAGCTGGGTAGGTTTGTAAGAATGAAGGGCGAGATGGACTACAAACATGGAACGTTATGGTGAGAACATAACTTCTTTATGTTCTGTAGTCCTATCTCACCTTCATTCTTACATATGGGACAGCATCCCTAGCACCTTATTCTCGGGTGGCTCACGGTACAATACTCCTGAGTACCATGGAACCAAAGGAGGCTCTACCCCTTGAGGTCAAATCCAATTTGTAATGAGTAATAAAGGTATGAGGGGTAGCCCAGGTTTCTGTTGCGCAAATACTGTCAATTGGAACTCTAGCTTGGAAAGCAGCAGATGTAGACAGGGATCTTGTAGAATGAGCCTTAAACGTGTACAGACAACTTAGATTTTACTTGGACAGGACTAAGCCTCTCAGGAACCCTGAACAGCTGCTGGTTGTATGCCTTCTCAGTAGAGTCTTTCCATTGGAGGAGTAAATGAATGAAATACAGCTTGAAATCCAATTAGATAGGGTCACTTTAGAGACTGGCAGACCTATTCTCAACTCAGAAAAGGATACAAACAACTGATTTGACTTTCTAAGTTCCTTAGTCCTGTGAAAGTAGAACTGTAACTGCCTGCAGTGTTGGAATGATTGGGAAAAAATACAGGCAATTCAATAGTTTGGTTCAAATTAGTCTGAGAGCAAACTTTAGGGATAAAGGAAGGATTTGTACAAAGGGAAACTGTCTTTATGGAAAATCAAATAAGGAGGCTTAATTGACAGTGCTTGTAGCTCTGATACCTGTCTAGCTGATGTGATAGCTACTAGAAACAAAGTCTTCCAAGACAGAAACTTCAGTTGACATGAATGTGCGGGTTCAAAAGGTGGGGAAGTTAGTTTGGACAGAACGAAGTTTAGATCCCAAGGAAGTACAGGTTCCTGAAAGGGAGGTCTCAGTAACAGAGTGCCTTTAACGAATGTTTTACATAACCTGTGGGACATCAGATTAGATTCATGTTGTCCCAAATGAAAGTTAGATATCACTGCCAATTGGACCCCAATTGTGGCAGCAGCTGATCCTTCATGGAAAAGTTCAGACAAAAATTCTAACACCATAGGGATGGACGCTGTGTAAGGAGCTACATTTCTTTCTTTTGCCGAGATAGAAAACCCTCTCCATTTGCTAGTGTATAACTTCCTAGTGGAAGGTTTATGCGAAGATGTCAGGATGTGGGTCACAGCAGGTGAAAGATCATGAAGCCTGACTGCGGATGGAAGTGGAGCAGCCACGCTGTCAAGTTGAAGGTGTGGAGGCAGGGGTGAAGGGAGCCTGACATGTGTGTCAAGAGGTCTGGCACTGGGTCCAGAGTCCATGGAACGTCTAGTAAATGAGGCCTGAGAATGGGGAGCCAAATCTGTTGAGGCCACTAAGGAGTGATGAGGATCATTTTGCTTCCCAATAACTTTGCTTTCTGTATCACTTTGGATATGAGCAGAAACAGAGGGAATGCATAAAGGAGTCCCAGGGGCCAATCGTGAACGAGTGCGTTTCTCAGTGACTCCCCAGGAGGGGGGATGAAGGAGAAATAGCTGCTGCATTTGGCATTGATCGGGTTGGTAAAGAGATTGCAGCAAGGCTGTCCCCATTTGCAGAAGATCGGTTGCACTACTTCCTGATTCAGAGACCACTCATGAGGCATCAAGATTGCCCCGCTGAGCTTGTCGGCTATCACACTGGTTGTCCCTGGGATGTACATTGCTACTAGAAAGCATTGGGAAGATATCACCCACTTCCAAGCATGAAGAGCCTCTCGACAAAGGGTGTAAGATCTGGTTCCTCTTTGTTTGTTTAGATACCATACCACTGACATGCTGTCCGATTGCATTGCTATCGTCCCTAGAGGAAGAAAGTCGTGAAGTGCTTGCAATGCTAGAAGCACTACCCTCATCTCTAGGATACTGATATGCAGGTGAGCCTCGTGATCTTGCCATGTGCCTTGGACAGTCCTGCCTAGATAATGCCCCCCCATCCTATCTGTGAGATATCTGTGGTCACAGTAGCAATGGGCTGGTAAGGAAGGAATAGAGTGCCTGTTGTCAGTTGATCGGGTTGAATCCACCAACTAAGGTCCTTTTTGCAAGACTCTGTTATAAGGATATGGTGAGATAGAGGCAGTTGTTGAAAGGACCACTGGGAAGATAGAAGCCATTGGAGAATTTGCATATGCAATCTGGCTAGAGGGACTAGAAATATGGTGGAGGCCATGGTCCCTAAGAGTTTAAGCACTGTCTTTGCCTTGACTTTCTGTAGAGGAAGTAGACTGAGAATTTGTTGCCTGAGGTTTTAAATTCTGTCTGCAGGTAAACGAGCTAGCATGGCAACTGTGTCTATTTCTGCAACTATAAAAGTCACAAATTGAGAGGGCGATAAGGCAGACTTTTCCCAGTTTACTGTAATCCCCAACTGGGAACAGAGCTGGATGGTCGAATCTCTGGTTTGTAGGAGTAGGTGTCTAGTGGTGGCGGTCAGAAGCCAGCCATCCAGGTATGGAAACACTTGGAATCCATGACGTCTCAAGTGAGCTTTCACAACTGCCATACATTTGGTGAACACCCTGGGGGCTGTGGTGAGACCAAAGGGCAGAGCACGAAATTGGTAATGACTGGCTCCCAGCCGGAAGCATAAATTACTCCTTGATGCTCTGTCCATTTTTATATGGTAGTACACATCTTGGAGGTGTTTGAAGCACATCCAATTGTCTTTCCCTAACAGAGGGAGTACAGACTGCAGTGTCACCATCCGGAACTTGGCCTTCTTTATGGATTTGTTTAGTTTGCTGAGGTCCAAGATGGGCCTCCAGTCCCCTGTTTGTTTTGGCACTAAAAAGAATCTGGAGTAAGTTCCAAATCCTATCTGGTCTGCAGGGACGGTTTGGATGACTCTCTCTGAAAGCAACTTTTGTACTTCTACAGTTGCTTGATCCCTGTGATTGGGTGGAACATCCGGGATCTTCTTGGGAGTGTAGGGTGGAAGAGAAAAGGGTATGGAGTAACCTCTGGTGATTATTCTTTGTACCCATTTGTCTTGGGTGATGTTTAGCTAGGCCTCTGGATACAAAGATTAGTGACCTCCAACTGGCTCCAAAGAAGCACAGCTGGGCCTCACATCAGGAGCGCTGATAGGGACGGCCTCAAAAGGAATCATGGCCACCCTGGTTTTGCGGAACCCCCCCCCCCCTGCCTCGAGGGTGACGTCTACCATTAGCTCCTCCTCCTCTGCCTCTGAAGGAGGAATCACCCTGTGCATCTGGGAAAAATCTCTGGGACTTCTTGAACCACATCTTACCACCCCTCTGACCCTTGGGATATGGTCTAGAAGGGTTGGTAAAACATACTCCCACAGCAGAGAGAGTTTTCCCTTCTTGTTTACACCTGGTGAGTGTATCTTTTACCTTAGGTCCAAACAGAGTAGAACCGTCAAAGGGGCATTGGTAAAGGTAGACTTGAAAATCTCCACAAAATTACATAAGCGCATCCAGGAGTATCTCCTAAGGGAAACTTCTGAACCCGCTGACCTGCTCATTCCGTCGGCTGCATAGGAGATCAGCCTCATGGAGGAGTTCACAATGGAATTTAAGGTGGACAACTGAGCAGTCACCTTCTCAGGGACTCCTTCAGTAGATGTACCTTGAAGAGTATCTCCCAACTCCTTGAGGAGATCTCTCTGAAGCCTAGAAAAATGTGCAAGATAGTTCAGCGATCTGAGAGTAAATGCCGCTGAAGAGAAGGTATGCTTCCCGTATCTGTCCATCGTTCAAGACTCCTTGTTCGGCGGATGGACAGATGAAGAAGTCTCCACTAGATCCTTCTTAGTGGCTACTGCCACCACCATGGCATCTACAGGCACTTCCTTAGACAAGAACTCTTTCTCTTTTGGGGCAGAGAGAAATTTGTTGGATCTTCTGGGAACTGGCTCCATGGCATCAGGAGTCTCCCACACTTTTTGACTAACCAGGTCCAAGAGTTCAGCAAAAGGTGGAGACACCCAAGAGGCTGAAGGTTGAGACCAGAAAGCCTTCAGGTACATTGACTCCTCATCAGAAGGGGTGACAGTGGGCCAGCCGCCTCTCTGCTTAAGGATCTCTAAGATGTCTACAAAGGAGACATTATCAGAGGACAACTTGGGGAACCGTTCTGACTCCTCGAGGTCAGTGTCTGAAGTTGTGGACTCATCCAGGGAGTCTACATGCTTACTCTTGCATGTCCTCTTCCAAAGGGGCTCCTCAGAAGGGTATTCTGGGGAGGTCTTGGAAGATTGGGGGTCACCCAGGGGTCTCCTGAGGCTGCGGGTCTCTGCTGTCGATAGAGAGAGAAGGTGCTGAAACAGAGGTTGGTGCTTGAGGGGGAAAAGTATCGGTACCCTTGTGCAGAGCTGATGAGCGAGACAGAATGCTCCTCATCATCTCGAAAGCAGATCTCTCTGGCTCTGAAGACAGCCCTGGTTCCGAGGAAATGGCGGTAGTCCTTGGCTCCAGAGCGACTGTCTCCAAGATAGATATAGGGTCCGAGCTCACCCTAGCTGACGCACCAAGAGGAAGACTTGGCACTGAAGAGGTTCGAGTCCAAGTGTCCCTGTTGGGGCTGATCAGTGAGCTTTGGCTCATAGACATCACGGATGGCGCCGAAGGTGTCGGAGCAGAACTCAGCTCCGAGACAGCCACAACAAGTGGCACCAAAATCTCTGGCTCCGAAGGCCCAACTCAGCTCGGAGGAGGAACCACAACAGGGAGGATGGACTCAGATGGCTCCGGGACTGACACAATTTGGGCAAAGCAGATGACTTCAAGAGTCTAAGCACTACTCTCTCCACATCTTCTTCTGGCAAGCTCTTGGAGGATCTGGATGACAGGGCAGGTGATTTGGATCTCTGTAAAATTGGAGATCTTAAGGTTGGGGAGACCGGCTTCGATGCAATTTTTCAGTAGTCAGCTCCAAAAAGCTTGGGGCCAACGCTGCAGTGTCAACATCAACAACCTTGACCGGCTCCGAGGACAGTGGAGCCGAGGAGGCAGAGGTTTTATCCATTTTCAATTGTTTCTGAGGAGGTTCCGATACACTAGTCGGTGCTGGAGAATGTCTCTTGGCCGACTTGACCTTCTCTTTTCTGGATGATGAAGAAGAACATGCTAAGTCTTCCTTGAAGGAAGGCTTGAGGAGACCTTTCAGAATTAACTTGTTCTTCCGCTCCTGGAGAACTCTGGAGCTAAAGGAATGGCAGAATGAACAAGTTTCCTGCAAGTGGATGGTTCCAAGGCAATAAACACAATTACTGTGGCCATCTGTAATTGACATCTTCTGTGAGCACTTTATGCATTTTTTAAAACCTGAAGGCTTGTGATCTTTGGACCCTTTAGACATATTTATCAGAGCTCTATAAACAAGGTACACAACAAACACACGAGGACTAGGTCCTCTAACTTAAATGGGCCTAGTCCTAACAAGCACACACAGAGAAAGAGAGACTAAAGTGGACTAGGTCCTCTAACTTAAATGGGCCTAGCCCTGTTAGAAAAATTCAAAGATAATAGAGGACTAGGCCTTCTAACTTAAACGAACCTAGCCGGAAAGAAGCTAAAGGAGAAAACCAAAAAATCTAAGCAGCAGGCAAAGTACGAGATAAACAACACTGCCCACGATTCTCATAATCTATAAAAAGAGAAAACAAGGCCCTAATACGAACGCGGACCTATAGATATATAAACTGTGTCAAAAAATAGAACAACAACACTGCACACAATAAAAAGAATGAAAAATGGAAAAACAAGGTCCTACAACAAATGCGGACCTACGTAATATTAACTGTATTAAAACAAGCACACAGGATACCACACAGAGAACAACAAGGGCCAAATGGCCAACAAGTTCTCAAAAAAAATAACTAACTAAATAGCGAAAATGCTTCTAAACGCTATATATATGATAACTAACACTAATATCAAGTATAACTAGCTAAATTATTAGTAAAAGTAAATAATACAGAAAAAGGTTTTGAACTTGGCCACGGCCAAGCAAGAAGCACATCTGAACTCATAGACACAACAAACGAGACCTGGGGATTGTACTAGTGCACTATGGGATACCTACCTAGCCACGAGCCAACTAAGAGACTTTGAGCTTTGTAATAGGTCGAGTCGGAGCCGAGGATCGGCTCTGAACCCATATGTAAGAATGAAGGCGAGATAGGACTACAGAACATGGATCTTTGCACCACCCGCAACATGGAGGGACTGGACAAGGCCCTGTTCTCCCTCTCCCACTGATAACACCACAGCAGAAGAAGGAAAAGACTCCGCCAGACCCCCCCAAACCCTCTGGACAGCGCCGGCCCGGAGCTGTCAAGTGCCAAATCACGAGGGGAGAGACCTGTCTGAAAAGCCCGGACCGGAACCCACCCCCATGGACTCCAGGGCCACAGCTTGAACCGAAGGGACCGCCTGTCCTGGGGGAATGAAAATAGAACCAGTCACCAATCCTGATAGAGTAGGAACCAAAATGGGGCCCGATATCCCCCACTGCCTCCACACTGCGCATCAGTCCCTGAGAATCTGATTCAGAGGTCAGATGAGGAGAAGATAAGTGAGGAGTGGGAGATGGTTCCCTGAGCCTGTGGGCTGGGGAAGTCAGTAGCCCCAACTCGATTTGAGCCTTTAAAAAGGAGTGCATCACCCTGTCCATGTCTACAGGGAAAACACTCCTGGAAGATCGGAAGGAGCTGTAGGATCTCACTGGAGAACCATGCCAAGACCCCGAGGATCTCCTCCTGTGCTCCGGACAGCGAGCCTTACATGGAGGGGAAAACAAATGCTCTCCACCTGAAGGCTCAGACAGAAATTCCTTCACAACAATGGGGTCCTGTACGGTTCTCGGATCCTGCCAACTCGGAGCCGAGTACAATAAAGGATCCGATTAAACAGGCCTCAAAACCCTCAGATCCAAGAGGGTCGGATCCATGGCAAGAGTACCCTTAATTGGATCCGAAGGCTTCAAAGCAGGAACCTTGGATCCAGGAGTCGAGATCAAGACTGTCAGATCCAAAGGCCTGGAACCCGAGGCCTTGGATCCGGGGGAAGACTCCTTAGAAGTTTTCAGATCTGAGGCTTTTGGATCTGACACCACCCCAGCTGGTGTCAGATCCATGGACCTGGGATCCAACAGCCTGAGCTGCTTGGACAGAGCCACCTCCGGAGGAACAGAGGAGGAGGGAACATTTTTCTTAACTCCAGAGGAGCCTGATTTAGTCGGAGTTTCAGTGACCAAAGGGCCCCCCTTGACCAAGCCATTTGATTAAAAGCTTTTTTTGGTGGTCGACCAAGGCTCTGGGGTTGAAAGCAGTGCAAATGCCACGTTCAACCTCCAAATGGCTGCCGTCGGGACTATAGGTGGAGAAGACAGGCATCTTCCGACCACAAGAGGAGCACCTCTTAAACCCTAAGGGTTTCTCCGACATAGAGAAGGCCTAGTAAACAAATGCCAAAGGGACGATCAAAAACCACAGCCAGAGACATGGTCCAAGGTCTAAGCACCACAAAATCCATCCAAGCACACAACAAACTTAAACATGACCAAAAACAATACACAAAAATCAGGAAATAAAGGCCCAGAACACAAAAAGGCACCAAACAGTTACAAATATGAAAACGGGAGAGAAATTAACTGCTGTACTAGCAGAACCCTATACTAACAAGGGAAGGGATAAAACTGAAGAAAAGCAGAGGAAAACCCCCAAATAAAACTACCTTCCTTATGAAACTACGAGGAGCTGAGTGAACTGCGTATGACTAGCAAAAGCAGCAAATGAGATCTGAGGGTTAGAGGGCAGCAGAGCATCATGAGAGGGGAGGAGCTTGAGCTAAGCTGTGGTCTAAAGTACGCCATCTCGGATCCGATGTCAGATCCAAGACCCTAATGTGAGGAATGGTGACTAAGATAACATCAGATCCATTGTTCTCATCAGATTCCTCATCATTCTCTGAAACAGCAGGAAGGTCTCTAGCCAAACTAGCACTACAGCCATGGAAGGAAACACAATCACCAGAATTGGTCATCTGCAGAACACTCTTAGCCAAGGAAACCACATCAGCCTTATAAACAGCTATAATCTGATTATCAGCTGCATGATGAAATTGTTGTTTCCTTTTCTAGTTACCTTCACAACTAGATAAAATATCTGGGGACAGAGTAATATGTCTGGCAAGGGGTGTCTTACTCCTGCATCTAAAGGGTTTGGATCTCTCATACTTGTGTCAGGTACTTGGACAGCCACGGAGGATATCTCTAATCCCCATTCCATAGTGGCCAGCAAAGCTACTCTAAAGGGAGGTGGGGAAAAAGGTTTGTGGTCTGTGGGCCAAGCAGTGGCCCCAAAACAATCACTAACCACAGGCTGAGGCACATTTTTCATTTGTTTTTTCTTTAGATGCAATCAGATTGGATGGGGGGTACCAGAATTAGGATCCATCAAGTTAGTGGAGAGAACGCCAGTCAGAATAATAAACTGACAGTACTAGATAATGTATCACAATAAGCACTGAAAGTTTCTATTAATAAGTATGTCTCCACATAACTAAACTGCCAAACTGTGCTGTTATCACAAAAACTGTTTGAAATGTGTTCAAAATTGTTTTACAACTGACAGAATTTAAAGACTTTCCAGTACACAAAGTCCAAACACCACAGTAATCAATGTGCCAAAACAGTGTTAAAATGAGTTCCACACACTTTAATTACATTAAACTGCCATAAAATAACATTTAATAGCAATTTAAATGATATGTTCTTGTCAGAAAGAGTAAACCCTCCAAAGTGCATTAAAATAACTTTATTCACAGTAAAACTGCAATCTGATGTTAAAAACATGTAGAGTCATACATACAATAAATAATGCATAAATGCCGACAAATCCAAGTTCTGCAGTATTTTCCTGTCAAAAATGAAAATAAAGCTGAGTAACAACAGTAAAAGCAGGTCTCCAGTGTCAAAAGGCATATATACACATTACACCTCTGAAAGAAATACTGAAATTTTCCTTAGAAACAGCAAAAACAAATATTTTTCAAAGACAGAAGCCAAATAAATGGCAACCATTTGATATGTAGAGACCCACTAGAGTGAATTCCAAAATACAGAGACTGAATAGACAAAAGATTGGACTTACCTATACTAAATCTGAGATACCATTTCTTAGAATATTCCCTTCTGTCCAAGGTATAGCGATCTTGGAGTTGGTATATATAAGTTTGGGGGGGAGGGTGCCCCCCCCCCCCAGAAAAAGCAGTTAAAAGTGAAGAGCAATTTTTGAGATTCACTCTTCTCTGGGTTACCAGTTTTTTTTTTCTGGCTTGTCAGCGCTTGGTATTTTGAGTGCCTACATTTTAATAGGGAGCCCAAACAAACACTGTTGCACGCAGAAATTCCCACAGGAATTACTGTAAAATAAAAACAGAAAGAGAATAATACATCTAGCAACAATATAAGAACAAGGGGGTCCCTAAATGGGGCTTATCCGAGCAGTAAGCTGGAAAATCAGCACTGGGATCCTATGAAGAGCCGGAGGACTTTCTTCTTTGGATGTCAGGAAAAAACTGAATGCTTGTTTCCTGTGATAGTTAAAGGCTTTCTTCTTGGGATATGCTCACTCAGTCAGCTGTCACAGAAAGAGAGGGGAAGTGGAGACTGATCTTTTGAAAGCTGGCCGGTACTGGGTTACCTTGGTAGATAACCCTAAAATGCCATTGAGGCAGTGGGAATGATGAACATTTACTGTAGGATGGCGTATCAACCTAAGAAGGTGCATTAGTTAACAATGTACACGCAAGCATACTGAAGGAGGTCAGGGGGTTTAGGACACCATGGTAAAGGAACCAGTGGGGAACCGTGATAATGTGTCAGTTTAGTTTCATGTTTGATACGACCAGGAAAAAAACAATATGCTTAGCTCAGATTTTGAAGTCCCATTGGTTTTAGATGGCTGTAGTTTATATAGATGTAAAAAATCTCAAGGAACCTTTTGTAAAGAGTAGGGGTAACTTTATGATCACATCAACTATACATGTCAAATATTTCATAACATTCCTCAGCTCCCCCTCACAATTTATTTATTCATCAAATACATTTTATATTCCATAATGCTGTTCCTCTTAAACCAAGTATTTTGTGCCATCTGTTACACTTCATTTTGTATTAAACTTATTATACTTCAGTCCCAAATGTTATTAAATGTAACATCTCACTTCTCTCCTCTCACGGTTTTCAAATTCTACTTATAATGATTTTATCCATTTCTTCTTTAATTCTTCAGTTTCTTCATATAATAAAGTACAAATACTTATGATGTTATCAATTTCTTCTTTAATTCTTCAATTTCTTCATATAATATAGTACAAATTATATTCTCAGTCTACTTAACTTTCCTGTTAATATATATTTTAAAGATCATTTCACAGCTTCTGCTTTATCACAAAGCAGGAAAAGTGCTGTAAAGATTTTTGTAATTCTTCTAAATTTAAAATTGCATATATTTTCCTCGTCTAGTTTATACTTAATTATCCTTTCAGTGGTACACAGTAATTTGTCAAGCTTCAAAAAATATTTTTATTTCCTTTTTTTATTAAGACTATTTAATCTTCTCCAAAATAGCCTTAATAATCTTATCTTCCAAAACATTACAACAAGCCTCTAGAAATTCTGTGCTATCATGGCCACATATCATTTTTATTTAATTCCACAACATTATAATCCATTTTCTGCACTCCTATCATCTTTGTCAATTTCTCTGTTTCAAATCCCAAAAATCCTGAGTATCCTGGCCATAATTTTCCCTATGAATGAATGCTAACTACCTCAGGTCTCCCCTGGAAATAGGCCATGCCTAATGGGACTAAACTGGTGTTCTAAAGTAAATCACTAAAAAAAAAAAAATTAATAAAAAGTGAGGAATTAAAAAAAAAAGGCAGAATCAGTCATGTTGACTGGTAAAACCGAGAACATAAACGGGCTGATAAATTAAATGGTGGAGGTGTTTTTTTTTTTTTAGCATGCCATGTACAGAAGTGAAAAAGATCAGAAAGTGAGCAAATTTAAGACTGAAAATATCTGATTTTCCACTGGAAAGTAAAAAATGTAGTTAGGAAAGGTGGATACATTTGTTGAGTGTAGACAAAGCTGTGGAGAGGCAAAAAAAAAAAGAGACCAAGAGACAGAAAGAGAGAGAGCAGCAAAGTCATTCTGCTTTCACATTTTGCAGACAACTTTCTGAGCAGCAGTCCTGATATTTAGACTGTGTTATTAAATTCTATTTTGTGGTTATAGAAAGAAGATTAATTTTATTTCTTCTTTTTCACATAATTCAGCAGCTACTGTGTCACTTGAAAAGTGAGGCGACCATGAGCAAAGTACTGAACACACAAGTTTTTTTTTTTTTTGAAACTATGAAACCAGAACCTGGCATTGTGGATCTCACTGCCTGAACACTGAAGTAAACTAGCTGTTCAAACCATCAAAATATAAATGGAGAAGATGGGGCTTTCTAGACTTAGTTTAACATGGAATATGTTGCAATCAGCATGAATGCCAGCACTAGATTGTTATTCTGTTAAGCACAGTCAGAACAAAAGAAGTGATCGTAACACAGGAAGTAAAATGAGATTTACCTTTATTAAACCAAGCTGAATTCTGTGCAGTGGTGGTCTGTAGAAGCTTGCTCGGGTACCTGGGAAAGTAGAAATGCACAAACACTCAGAGAAGACTATGCATCAAAATAAAAAAACACATGGATTTTAATGTATATTTCAGCCTACAGCTGGTAGTTTTTGATAGTTTGGGGCTAATCTGAAAGAAGAGAAATCTAGTTTTGGGACATGTAGTTGATGAAAAATACTGTAAAATTGGTAAATTTTATAAAGGCAGTGTATGTATGTGAGGGGAGGAATGGTAGTAAAAGTATTTTCATAAGAATATTGCAGAAGGAAATAGCTGCATTTTTAACTTGTCAGTTACTATACAAGGTGGACCCCTGATAGGTCACATGGCTATGAAAGTCCTCTCCTCTCTATCAGTTAACATTTTTGTTTTTCCTGGAAGTCCCAAAGCTCTGGGACAGATACAGACCTATGATAATGAAAAACATAATTCCACATGCAAATCCACAAACAACAATGTATTTTGGTACCCCCGTTGCTAACAAGATATGCAATATACATTTGTACATATTACAGGGATTCCATCAATCAAGGCTAACTGGAAAGATCTCCTACCTGCAGAGGAAGTATTCTTGACCCATCAAGGAAGATTCTATTTTTGCATTAATTAAGAAGTAAGAAAGTATCTATTATAACTATCATGAAGGTGATTGATTCTATACCACAAAGGCGATGTGTCCTAGATTTGGCTTGAATCTTAATGAGTAAGTCATCAAAGTGGGAGAAGTCAGAGACTACATCAAAACAAAGATAAAAAACTGAGTCCTGGTGAACAGAATAACTAGAAGAAGCCTTACTCCTACAGTTGATGTAATGAATACGATGCTTTAAGAAGAAAAGCACCACAAGATCACAGCTACAGTGGCTAATTCAGCCAAAGGAAAGACTAAACAAGCACTGAAAACAACTACTGCTATAGAAGAGGTCACTTTGACAGCAGCAAGAGCCAATGGGCATCATCTCCTACTTACATAAATAAAACAAATAGCACCCCATAATCAACAACGTGTCAACCAAGAAAAGAAACTAATAACGAAAATCTTGAAAAATGACCAGTCACGAGTGCGCAGTGTCAAATAATTTATTTAACCAAAATAATAAAAGGTAAGCGCTTTCGTCCCTGTATATGGGACTTCATCAGAACTAAAATAACAAGTCACAAGCACACTTAAGTACACCATTCAATAAACCAGTCACCCAATCAAAACATTTGGTTAATTAAATACAATGTATTCACATGTCCAATCACAATTAATTCCAAACATGGGGAGGCTGCATCATAAAAGACAATCAAATATAAAAAAAAATTCTAACAATTCTAAATCCAGTTGACTTAAATACATTTTAGCATTGGCTATTTTATTGATATTGCCCACCGACCTTGATGACCGAGCGGAAGAAGCCACTGACTGGGGTTGGAAGTTTACTTGAAAAGTGAAGAATCCGCTGGTCAGATGCAAGCTGAAGAGATGGGCAGGAAAGGAGAAAACTCTGGGAACACCTCCAGCAGAGTGGAGGGGGATAATGCAGAAGCCACCCAACCTGATGCAGCCCCTTTTACTTGAAAGGGACTAGGCACACTGAGGCTGGTGTCGAGGCCACTGGGGCATCTGAAGGTCTTGGGACCTTCAGGTTTGGCAGACCAGAGGGGCCAAGGCATGGAGAAAGAGGAGGACCTCTTATGGTCCCCTCTTAAAGCCTTAGAGTCCTTGGGAGAAAGATGGTGGCCCTTGTCAAAACCATCCTTTGGAGCCAAGGGGGAAAAGGCCGAAGGGGAGTAGGCCTCTCAAAACCAGCTTGGCACTCATCTTGTTAATAGCCATGAACCAGAACCCCTCACAAATGGAGCAGGAAAAATCATGGTGGGTAACCCCCAAGCAGGAATACACTTAGTGAGCACATCGTGCAAAGGGAGATATGCCCACAAGTGTCACATTTCTTAACTCCCTTATCCATCACTAGTAGAAAAGGTACACAAACTTAACCAACACTGACTACCAGTAAAACCCACACTAATGAGGAAGAAGGGAACAAAGTAACAAAAACAAGTAAAATCTTGAGGCAGGAAAAGCCTGCTGCTAACTATGCACGTACACACACACAGACACACAGACACACAGACACAGACACACACACCCACACACACACACACACACACACACACACACACACACACACACACACACACACACACACACCAATTACTACTTGCAAATACCTAACACCTAAAGCGTACCTAACCTCTCTAATCTATGAATTAACACTAACTTAACAATATTCTAAAGGATAGGGGTAGAAAAGGACAACAAATAGTACTCAAAGGATACTCTATCAAGCAGAATCATGGATCAAGCTGCTGACTAGAATGGCGGCAAACTAGATCTGAGGTAGTCTCTAGGGAATGAGGAACTGTGGGTAGGGAAGGTGGAGACTGGCAAGTTGAAGTCTCGAGGATTTGGCCAGTGCCAAATCCAATAGCCCGCAGGTTAAACCAGAAGGAGAAGACAACACTGGATACACTGATTTCTCTAACTAACTAACACAGGTGTTTCAGGGAATACCTGAGAAGGCTACACCCTCTGAGAACAGAAAAACATCCTCGCTCTCTACAGTTTCAATTCCTGCAAAGAAGTGAGAAGAAGACAGGATTGTTTCAAGTACAAAAATTATACTCTCCACAGGAGAGTGGGAAATGGGGAGGATTGTGAACACAACCTGCAGAAATGAAGTTCTAGGAAACCTAGTGAGAACCACACTCACAAAAGAAGGAAGTTCAACCTATGAATGAATGTCAATACCGCTGGGACAATAAGCCAAATAATAGACAGGTATTCCTGATGAACATGAACTTAATAGACTTCCAAAGGGGATGAGAGGGGATTATTTAAATGAGGACAGAAAAGCAGTATAATAAAGGAAGTGATTGGCCAATGAAAGATGGATGTCAGTCCATGCCTGGAAACCATTTGAAGTATTGGGACCGACTAGAATGAGTTCCGAAATAGTGACACTGAATGGCTGAAAGATCGGACTTACATATACTAAGTCCGAGATGCCACCTCTTCGAATATTCCCTTTTGTCTGAGGTATGGTGCTCTCAGAGTTGTCATATATAAGTTGGGGGGGGGGGTTGCATTTCGAGTCTTGACATTTCAAAAGGAAGTCCCTGCCCTCCACATAAAACTGTTTAGAAAATGCTTAGCAGAAGAATTTATGGGAAACAGGTTTCAGCATACAGGCCATCAGAGCACCAAGGACATCCAAAGTACATCAAGCAAGATGTCTTAAGATACCACTCCATCAAAATGGAGGACTAAATCTGCTTGGAACCCAACTGAAAGTTGTTCAGTAGCTAGATTCAAGTGGGGGTTGTTTTGCTTTCTGTGGAGTCAGCCCACCAAAGGTGTTAGCTAATGGGCAACACCTCTGTGTTTATCTGATTGCCTGTGTTTTTTCTCTATTGTACTTCTAGTACAAAGGCTTAGATTCTGTGAAACTGTGCAGAGCTGATATAGCAGAGCTAACTACCTGGCTGTGTTGGATTCTATAACCATCTCATATATAAAATGATAAGTATACTTTTCTGCACTTGATTGTACTGTACTGCATTTATATATTTGCTTCATTGTTTATTGCTGGCCTCTGTCCTCTGTATTCTGTCTGCACTGTTTGTTTTACCACCCTCCCATCCAAGTGTTGCTGTACTCTCAATCTTGGTGCCTTTAGAACTGCCCATCCCTGCTGTAAATTTGATTTTGGTCACTCCTCCCATTCCCATCTCATTTGCTTACTCAGCTGAGAACAGTGAGATCATTTGGGAAGGACTATCCCCTTGCTTCTTTGATTTTTAACACTCTTCCCTATTTCATCTCAACAGCTCAATCTACGGAGTACATAGAGAGCATACGGGAAGGCCAGCCCTCTTAGTTTCTTAATCTTGAACTATCTTCTGTTTCCTCCTTCTCCACTTAATTAAAAAAAATTACACTTTATTCAGCTGCTTTTACTGTAATTGTGTTCTTCCTACTTTATCACCTTATTTTTGCTGTGTGCTCTTAAGTGTTCAAGTGCTTTTATTCTGCTGCATTTATTACTGCTTGTTAGTAGCCTGATTAAATTTATAAAGAAGTTATGTACTCACCATAATGTTCCATCCGAGTAGTTCTACTTCATTTGTCTTCAGCCGTGGAACTGTGGAATGGAAGGATATTCTGGAGCACTGCAGAGCCAAAGGATGCTCTACTCCTAGAAACCAAATTCAGCTTATAGTGAGAAATAAAGGTGTGAGATGAGGCCCAAGTAGCAGCTGAACAAATATCATCCAAGGAGACCCTAGACCAAAAGGTCGCAGACGTAGCCATGGATCGGGTTGAATGATCCTTCCCTTTTCCTGAAAGAGCCAAACCTCTATATGCGTAAACCCGGGCAATGCACAGAGAATTCCAGCAAGCAATAGTCACTTTTGAAACAGGTTTGCCTAAAAAGGGTTTGGCGTAGGACACAAAAAGTTGATCAGACTTGCGGAAGGACTTAGTCCTGTGTAAATAAAATCTCAACTGCCTGTGAACATCCAAAGAATGTAATTTGTGTTCCCCTTTGTTCTGATAGTTTGGGAAAAAACTGGCAAATTAATAATCTGATTGATATTAGCCTCTAAGCCTACCTTAGGGAGAAAGGACGGATTAGTACGTAGAGAGAATCTATCCTTGTGAAAGATGATATAAGGGACTTTGATAGAAAGAGACTGGAGTTCCGACACCCTTCTAGCGGATGTAATGGCAACCAAAAAGGCAGTTTTCCAGGTAAAAAACTGCAGGTCCACAGAGGCCGCAGGTACAAAGGGAGGGGAGAATAACTCCTGCAACAACAAAGTGAGGTCCCACGGAGGAATGGGATCCTTGACAGGAGGTCTGAGGAGAAAGACACCTTTGAGAAAGGTTTTACAAAGTTTCGAAGAAACTAATGAAGACATATCCACCCCAGCATGAAAATGAGAAATTGTGGCTAGTGGGACTTTCACCACAGAAGAACTAGCTCCTTGATAAAAAAATGCTAGCTAAAAATTCTAGAACCACTGAAAGTGGTGCAGTGAAAGGATCCAAAGACCTCTGAATGGCCCACATCGAAAAACATTTCCATTTACTACGATAAACTTTCCTGGTGGATGATTTATGAGCTGCCACCAGAATGGATTTAACAGTAGAAGATAGACCAGGAGTCCTAAAAATCATGGGAACCAAAGCAGCCAAGCAGTGAGCTTCAGACTGTCCAGATCTGGGTGAGGAATCCCAGAGGGATGTGAGAGCACATCTGGAACCAGATCTAAGATCCATGGTGGAACCACTAGGTGAGACCAGAGTAAGGGGAACCAAACCTGACAAGGCCAGAATGGGGCTATGAGGATCACAGTGTTACCCAGCCTTTGGGCTTTCTGCAGAAACTTCGACATGAGGGGAAGAGGGGGATACGCATAAAGAAGCCCGGGAGGCCAAGCATGAATCAGAGCATCTCTGGGGACTTCCCCTGGAGGGGGGTTCAGAGCAAAAAACTTGCTGCATTTCGCATTGGAAGGAGATGCGAAGAGATCGCAGCAAGGATGACTCCACTATAGGAAGATCTGTTCCGCTACTGAAGGTTTCAGAAACCACTCGTGAGGCATCAGGATGGATCTGCTGAGCCTGTCCACTAAGATGTTGGACCGTCCCGGGATGTGCATTGCCATCAGAAAACGGCCGGTGCAGATCACCCATTCCCACACTTTCATGGCCTCTTGGCATAATGGGTAAGATCTGGTTCCCCCCATTTGTTGATATACCAGACTACTGACATGTTGTCTGTCTGAATTGTAATCATTCCCAGAGGAAGATGAGCATGGATGGCCTGCAACGCAAGAAGAACCACTCTCAGCTCTAAGATGCTGATGTGCAAAAGGGTCTCGTGAGGGGACCATGTGCCTTGGACTGTCCTGCCCGAGCAATCCCCCCCAACCAAAGCAGGGAGGTGTCCATGGTCACAGTGGTTTGGGGCAGAGGAGGTTGTAAAGGAAGTCCCTTGTGGAGGTCTGGAGACTGAATCCACCACCACTGAAGGGAGCTTTTGCACGCTTTTGAGATCCTCACTGGAAAGGACAAAGGGAGGTCTAACAGAGACCACTGTACCGCTAAAGTCCACTGTAGAACCTTCATGTGAAGGCGTGCTATGGGGAGAAGGTTTATTGTGGCTGCCATAGAACCTAAAGTTCTTAAGACTGTTTCGGCTGTGGGTAAGTGGGTCTGTAGAATATGTGACACATGTATCCTCAAGGTGCGTATCCTGTCTGAGGTGAGGAACACCATAGATTGTACTGCGTCCAACCATGCCCCAGTGAACTCTAAAACCTGAACTGGGTGAAGAGCTGATTTGTTCAGATTAATAGTAATGCCCAACTTGTTGGCTAACAGAAGGAAGGAGTTCCTGGCCTGACATAGTAAATGCCCTGAAGGGGCGGTAAAGAGCCAATCGTCTAGGTACGGAAAGGCCTGAATACCCTGAAGCCTCAGGTAAGCCACTACCACTGCCATGACCTTGGTGAAGACCCGGGGGGCTGTGGTGAGACCGAAGGGGAGGGCTCGAAATTGGTAATGACTGGCTCCCAGCCGGAAGTGAAGGAACCTTCGGGAGCGCCTGTGCATTTTGATGTGATAGTATGCACCCTAGAGATCTATCGAGCACATCCAGTCTTTTTCTTGCAAAAAGGCCAGAATGGATTGGATTTGTGACCATCCAGAATTTTGCCTTCGTTAATGACAGGTTCAACTGGGACAGATCCAAAACTGGTCTGAGGTCCCCATCTTTTTTGGCACTAAAAAGAACCTGCAGTACACCCCGGATCTGGATAAGTCTTGGGGGACCGGTTGGATGACTCATTTTCTTAGCAGTGATTGTATCTGTACTGCTGCTACCTCCCGCTGTGTGGATGGTATGTCCGGGAGGGTTTTTTTGGGAGGGGTTAAGTCCTTGAAAGGGATGAAATAGCCACTGGATATGACTCGCAACACCCACTGATCTGTTGTGATGGACTCCCATGCTAGTGGGTGGAGCGACAAATGACCCCCAACTGCCTCCAGAGATGGACAGCTGGGCAACCCTTCAGAGTTGCTGCCTGCATTTGTCCAAGAAATGTTCTCGGGACCCGGAGTTCCTAGGACCCCCCTCTGCCTCTAGGGCAGTGTCTATCATATCCCACTCTGCCTCTGGGGGAAGGTGAGTCCTGAGCATCCTGGGAAAACACCTGAGATTTGCAGAACCATATTTTCTTCTGACCTCACTAGTTCCTGAAAAAGGACCTTTGAGGTGGAGAGAAGCAAACTCCGACAGCAGACAGTGTCTTTCCGTCCTTCTAGATCTGAAATAAAGTCTCTATGACTTTCTTCCCAAAGAGGGAAGAACCATCATAAGGAGCGTTGGTGAAAGACACCTTGAAGGGCTCCAAGAATTGACATAAGCGAAGCCAGACGTGGTACCGACGCCTGACCCCACCGCCCGTGCGGCTCCCTCCGTGGCATGGGAGAGCAAATGCATAGATGTGTTGGCTACTGATTTGAGGGTGGCCATTCATGCATTGAACTTCTTCCTGTCTGCCGACATGGACCCCAGGGTCGACTCCGTGACTTCCTTGACCAGGTCTCTCTAGAGTCGAATAACGTGTGCCATCTAGTTCAGAGCCCTCATGCAGACGGTCGCTGAAGCATAGACTCGCTTACCAAAACGGTCCAACATCCTCGACTCTCGGTCAGGCAGGTAGACTATGGAACTCTACTGGATGAGTTCCTTCTTGGTGGCAGCCACCACCATCATCCCTCTACAGGGGACCCCTTATGCCAGTGATGTTTATCTGCAGGGGGGCTCAAGTCCTTGTCCAGGCATTTGAGTATAGGCTCTATGGTGTCCAGTTCCTTCCATGCTCTGGATGTTATCAGATCCACAAGTGGATCAGCAGGAGGGGATACCCAAGAGGTAGATGGGCCTGAGCCGAATGCCTCCAGGAACACGGACTCGTTGGAGGTTGGTTTTGGGGCAGACCACCCCCCCTGGCAGAGGATCTCCATGATGTCTCCAAAGGAGACATCCTCGGGGGGGTGATCTTGGGGAACCTTCCCCTTCATCCAAGTCCGTGTCCTCTGTGAGGAACTCTGGAGGAGAGTCCAAGTGCCTCCTTTTGCATGTATGCTTGCAGGGGAGCCCCTCAGGGGGACTCTCTGGGGAGACCTCTCAAGCAGGTTGTTCCAAGACTTGAATGTCCTGGGGCAATATGGCTACGGGCTGTCCATGAGAGGGCAAGATGGTCGGACCTGCACTCAAGGCCAGGGGGGTCTGGGCGGAGTCCGAAGACGAGATAGTCATAGGCTTCGACCCTGCAAGAACCCTCTCCACTATGTTGAATACAGAGGGAGAATGGACCTCCTGGGCTGAACTAGTGGAGACCATTCCCCTCTGATCCAACCAGGGAGTCGGATCCGAACCTCTAGGAGCCGAGACACTGAGAGGAATGCTCCTCTCTGACAAAACTGGAGCCGAGAGCACCCCCTCAGATCCGACCCCAAGGCTATGGCTCCGACAGCTCAGGTCCAATCTAGTTGGATCTGACATACTCAGGGCACTGGCCGGCATCGAGGTACAGGCCATTGGCGCCAAAACCTCAACTTCGACCATCCTCGGATCCGACAACTCCAAAACCATAGGTTGGATTGAAGAAGGAGTAATAGGTCTGAAAACTGGTTGGAAGATCCAGTGAGAGAAGGCCCTGGCAAGACCCCCATCTGGATTTGAGTGTGGATAAATCTTCGCATCATCTTGTCCATCTCTGCTTTGGAAAGGCTCCAGGTGGAGCGGGAGGACACCGCCGAAGTGGGCCAGGATAGCTGGTGAGGGAAGGCCAATGGGGCGACTGGTGATCAAGACCTCAGGCTCTGGGGAAAACCTCAGAGATCTAAGTCGAGGGGAAACCGGCCTGGAAACAGGCTTGGTCTTCGGCGGAGGGCTGACCTCAGACAAGCAGTCAGGGGAGTGCTTATGAGGCCGGTCTTTCTTGACCTTATCCACTTGCCCGAACCTCTTGGCGGGAGGGTCAGTACCTGAGGCCGAGGAAGGGGAAGAAGAAGCAGCAGTTGCTGCTTTGGCTGGTGAAGGTGGGATGTCCATCCCAGATGCAGAGGGCAATAAGCCCTTCACATTTAGTTTGTCCCGCCTGTCCTTAAGAGCTCTGGGGTTAAACCCAGCACAAATAGGACAGGAGGACTGGAGGTAAGCCACCCCCTAACAAACCACATACAGAGTTGTCATCCACCAGGGAAAGCTTATGGCCACACTCTGTGCATCTTTTAAACCCAGGTTTTTGGGGCGTCCGCCATGCCAAAACACAGGATCTAAACAAACACACACTTACACACACACTCTAAGGAAATGAGGGATGAAAGAAAAGCCCACAAGAAGAGAAACAGCTACAGAGAAACCCAGAAAATACAGGAAAGCTTTAGAGAACAGAAAAATTCAAAGTTTTTACCACTTTACCTAGAGACTAACTCTGGAGCTCGGACCACATTGTTAACACTATGGCAGCAAATGAGATCTGAATGGAGAAGGGAGACTGGGGGCATTATGGGTAGGGGGGAGGAGCATGGAGCTCAGAGCCGTAGCTAGAAAATGCAGCCGTGTCAGATCCGATATGGATCCGAGGACCCACAGGTTGACGATCAAATGAAGTAAACTACTTCAGATCTGTTATTCTAAAAATCTTAGCTTTGGTTTTAGCACTTGTGCTTCAGGTCAGTTACTTTACATTTAAGAAGGTTTTTGTGGTCTACACTCTTGTGGACAAACTCTTATCAAAACCCTTTCTCCATAAATCCACCCAAGTATTCGGAACACCATGTCTGGATAATTCCCATCAGTTTCTCCTGCCAGCCTGGTTGACATGGGCATACTGAGACAGTGTAGCAACTGTCTCATGTTTACTGACAACCCTCTTCTCCTAGCACATAATTCTTCTACTTGCGATAAATGCACCTACATCAGTAACCTGGAATCCATCCTCTCTCACGCCACAGTCAGTACTCCTGATAAAGAGGAGATTGCCAGCACAAACACAACACCACTCACATCACATACCCAAACACAACACACATCCACCTATGCAGAGGTCCTCAATAAAAACTTAACACACCACAATAAGTAAAATAATAAAAATGCCACAATAAGAAAACAGAGAGGAGGAAGTCAGTCCAAAACTTTAATACTGTCTTAGCTCCTTGACTCAAAAGAGATAAAACATTTCATATAAAAACCTTATTATATAGAAACATCAATTAACACTTCAATTAAGTCATTAAATAAGCACCAATAAAAAATCTCAATCACAAAAATACTTTCCAATTGCATTCAAGATTTAAACCAAAAGATGTTAAAGTCCCAAACTTCAAAATACACACTTTCTCTTTATAAAGTAATTTTTTCTTCACCTCAAAATCATTCCAACCTTTAACACTTTCTAAAATAGTACCCCTTAAACAAATATTTCCCCCCACGACACAACATATAATGAAGTGGTACAGGGCTCTCAACTTTTTTGTTTTTAATATCTCCAAAATGTTCCTGCATGCTAACCTTAAAAGACCCCTTTGTTTCACCAATATAATAAGGGTTGCAGGAGCATCTCAGTGCATAAACAACACTTGCAGTATTACAATTTGCACACTGTCTGAGGATAATAAATTACATGATTGATTTTATCAAAAAAGGAACTATATACTGACAAATGGAGCATTTCCCACATGGGAATGTTCCTACAAGTTTAGGTTCTACCCACAATTCAGCCTTTGGAACCTCAAAGGCACTATGGACAATCATGTCCTTTATGCTCCATCCCCTTTTCAAAGAAAGAACACTTTTTAGATTCTTATTCTTTAACAAATAACTCCAATAATATTTTATAACATCAAATATTTAATTTGTCATTATATTATATGTAGTGACAAAATACACCTTTTTAGCTGTTATTTGTTCATTATTATTTACATCCTCTACTTCTCTAGGCAAAAAGTCATTTTTTCTATTCCTATTGTTACTCACATTCCAATTATTGACAAATGATCTACCTAAAGCTTTTTCAATTATACAAAAAATCATAACCTTTTTGTAAAAAAATACCCACAAGCTTTCCCCAGTTCCTCCATCAAGATATAATTTCTATTACCGAGTCTTGAGACCCGTAAAAATTCACTATAAGATACTGAATTTATTAAGTGAGACGGTGGCAACTCCTACCATCCAAAAAATACTGTATATCTTCCCACACCTTACCCTCTAGTTCTATATCTAAAAAAAAACACTTTCCTTCCAATTTCCTTCCAATTTGTACATCATCAAATTTAACAACAATGTTATTACATTGTAAACTATTAATAAACTAATTTATTAAAGCTTCTTCACCTTCACATAAGAAGATAAGATCATCAATAAACCTAAAATATTTTACTACATATTTATTATAAAATTCTAACTGATACAAATGCTTAATTTCAAAAAGACCCTTAAACAAATTGGTATACATGGGGAAAATGATGCCCTCATAGGTTCATAGGTTCATACTAGGCTATCTGCCCTAGGGCATTTATAAGCCTAGCCAGAGTGTGTATGGCTTTCGCCACCCATTTTAAATTAATTTTGCTATGCCCTTTTACGAGGTTAGTATACTGTGCCTCTGTCTAACAGTGACACAGAAGTGATACCCGGGGTAAACCTACAATCTCCCATCCACTCATCAAGATTCCTCTTGAAGAGAGTCAATGAGGGACTCTGCCTAACCTGGACCGGGATTTTATTCCAGAGTGAAGGGAGCCTCTGGGTTATGAATCTGTCCCTCCAGCATGTCCTATTTATTTCAGTGCTGAGGTTCAAGTCCCTCGAGCGCGTAGCTCAATGGGATTTGGATTTTCTGAGGTGCAGCATGTCCATTAATTCCGGGTTGGACATGGCTTTATACGTCAGGCACAGATCGCCTCTGAGCAGGCGGTATGCCACTGAGTAGAGCTGGAGTTTCTTTAACCGGCAGCATACGGCATCTGTTTGAGCCCTTGATCCTCTTGGTGAGGTACTTTTGGGGTCTTTCCAGTTGCTGCAGGTGTCTGGTAAGGTACATCCCAAAAGGGGCATTGTACTCAATTATGGGCCTGATGAGGGATGAGTAAAGAGGCACGATGCCCTCCCCTGATCTAGATGTGAATCCCTTCATGATTAGGTGGGCTATATAAAATGTTTTTCTAACCACTTTGGCCACGTGGTTGTCAAATGAGAGATTGCTATCAACTTGGGTCCCCAGGTCCCTAATCACTTCTGTACTTAATGGATTACCACCTATGTGGTAATTTGTGGGCACTTTGTTTTTGCCAAAGGGGATGACTATACACTTTTTGGCGTTTAGCTTGAGGCCATGGCTCTGGCACCAGTTGTCTGCTTCTATGAGGCCCTTTTGGAGGATGCTTGTGTTGGCTGGAGAGTCTATTATGGCGCCCAGTTTGCAGTCATCTGCAAACTTGGTCAGCCACAGTCCTTCCATGTTGGCCTGTACCTCCGAGAAATATATACCGAACAAGAGAGGTCCCAGGACTGAGCCTTGTGGGACGCCACTTGTAACTGGTTTGGAGTCTGACATGGCTCCAGCTATTCTAACCATGTGGGTTCTGTCTTTGAGCCAGTTTGCAACCCATCTAGTGACATAGGGGTTTATATTTAAGCTGGTGAGCTTATCTATAATGCCCGAGTGGGGTATTGTATCGAAGGCTTTTGCGAGGTCCAGGTAGGCTGTGTGGACCACCTTCCCCTTGTCAATGGCCTTGGTGACTGTTTCAAAGAAATCGACCAGGTTTAAGAGGCAGGATCTGCCCTTAACAAAGTCGAACTGGGTAGGATCCAGTGCCTGTAGGTCCCCAATATCTTTATTTATAAGGTCCATGATGATCCTTTCCATAGCTTTGCAGACCAAGCTAGTGAGACTTATGGGGCGATAGTTTCCAGGATCCATTGAGGCACCACCTTTGTGTTGAGGGACCACTGTTGCTGTACGCCACTCTTTGGGTACATATCCTGTAGTAAGGCTGAGATTGAACAGTAGTTTTGGGTTTAGCTCTTCTTGGAGTTCATGTAGGACGCAGCCCGGGACACCGTCTGGTCCCATTGATGCTGTGTTTCTTGCTTTGGAGAGGGCAGCTCTTACCTGAGCATCTGAGATGTCAGGGGGCAGCACTCTGCTGGGATAGATATTAGCCCTTTTGGTGGGGAGAAGTTTGCACTGAACCTGTCAGCTAGGATGTTGGCAATGTCTGTGGGTTTGGTGTATTTTTTGTCATTTTGGACTAATTCTGAGCATATCTGGGAATTCCCACCCAGGTCCCTAACATAACTAAAGAAAGCCTTGTGATTATCCTTAGTGTCCTGTGCAATTTTTCTCCCGAAGCTGGCTTTAGACGATTTTATGAGTGCCCGTAGTTTTTTGCTAATACTGATCAGAGATGCCTTCCCTTTTTGGGATTTTGCTCTATCATGTAGTAGCTTCCTCCTTCTATTGTATAGTTTGTTTATGGCTGGGGTCCACCAGACAGGACGTCTGCCTTTGAAGGATTGGGTCTTGGTTTTATTTGGGATTGCATGATCCATGCATTCCTGAAGGTGTTCATAGAATGCGTTTATAAAGGATTTTGCGTTCTGGGCCATATTATCCACAGGCCCGGGGGCTTTGAAGGATTCCACCTCGGTTTTGAGGAGTGTGAAATTTGCTTTAGAGAAGTTTTTCACTGTGGTTTTCTGGGCATGGGGTGGGGTCGGGATGTGAATATCCAGTGAGATTAGTTTATGGTCTGATCTTACCAGTGAGGGATACACTTCTGGTCTGGAGCATAGAGTCCCCATGTTGGTGATGATCAGGTCCAGTATGTTTTCCTCTCTTGTGGGAGTGGTAACAAGTTGTTCCATAGCATTTGAGTTTATAAATTCTAGGAACCTTTGGGCTAGGGTGTTGGAGCTAGAGTAATGCTCCCAGTCTATGGTTGGGTAGTTGAAGTCACCCAATATAATGGTGTTTGGAGAGGCCGTCCCTTTTATTTGATGAAAAATTTCTCCATTAAATTCAAAATAGTTATGTGTTAAACTAAAATAAAGTAATTCAATCACATAATTCATTAAGGGAATATCCCCTAAAAATGCTTTAGAGCTTTTATACCTAAATGATGACTACTATTTGCATATAAGCTTTTAACATTTATAGTTAACTAGTAATTATCAGCCTTCCATTTAGTAAACTGTATTTTCCCTACAAAAATCAAAAGAATCACGAATATCTGATTTAAACTTTCTAACTGGTTGTAGTAAATATTTATGCAACAATATTTCTATATTGTGCAAAAAATAATTAGTAGCTGAAACTATTGGTCGACCAGGTGGGGAAGATAAACTCTTCTGAATCTTTGGAAGGCAATAAAATCTAGCCATAGTACATCCTTGAGTAGAAAACTTTCTTTCAAAATCATCCTTAGAGAAGTAACCAAGCTTTTTGCCTTTCTTTATCAAATCCTTCTTCTTCTACTTCTTTCGGCTGCGCCCATTAGGGATCGCCACATCGGATCATCTGTTTCCATTTCTTCCTGTCCTCTGCATCTTGCTCTGTCACACCAACCACCTGCATGTCCTCTCTCACCACATCCATAAACCTTATCTTAGGCCTTCCTCTTTTCCTGTTACCTGGCAGCTTCATCCTTAGCATCTTTTTCCCAATATACTCTGCATCCCTTCTCAGCACATGTCCAAACCAATGTAATCTTGCCTCTCTGGCTTTGTCTCCAAACCTTCCAACCTCAGCTGACCCTCTAGTATACTTATTCCTAATCCTGTCCACCCTTGTCACACCCAGTGCAAATCTTAACATCTTTAACTCTGCCACATCCAGCTCTCACTCCTGCCTTTTTGTCAATGCCACTGTCTCCAATCCATATGACATAGCTGGTCTCACTACCCTCTTGTAGACCTTCCCTTTCACTCTTACTGGTACTCGTCTGTCACAAATCACTCCTGACACTCTTCTCGGCCATAAATTCCAATTTAGCCCTTTCATATTCAGAAGTTGCTACCTTATTATATACATTAATGTCATTTAAGTTCTCATCACATATCTTCTTATATTGTGTATAGTGCATAAAAAGAAGTTATGTCTTACCATAACATTCCATCTGTGTTGTTCATCTTCTTTCATTCATTACTGATGGGTTCAGTTCCAAGCCTTCGGAACTGAGTCAGCCTTTTTACCAAGCTCGTGCCAGTCAAAAAACTCTCAAGCTAAGTCTCTACCCAGAATGCCCTTCTCCCTGTTACCTCAGATCGAGTTTGCTAGAGAAAAAGAAGTAAAGCCGAGGCCACTTCTGCGCAAATACCCTAGGGCACCACTTAGACCCAAAGCATCCCCCAGGAGCCTTTGGAGGGGGAAGGAGGGTGGGAAGTGATGAATGAAAGAAGATGAACAACACAGATGGAATGTTATGGTAAGACATAACTTCTTTATCTGATGTTGTTAATCTTCTTTCTATTCATCACTGATGGGACAGAATCCCAAGCTACCTTGAGGTCCATGGGCGGCCCTTATGGAAGAACATTCCTGAGTACCATTGAGCCAAAGGCAGCTCTACCTCTGGAGACCAAGTCCAATTTGTAATGATTGATAAAGGTATGAGGCTTAGCCCAAGTAGCTGCTGTGCAGACGTCATCCATAGAAGCCCTGGAATGGAAAGCTACAGATGTTGCCATAGATCTAGTGGAGTGAGCTTTAACTTTTGGCATAGGTTCATTACTGAGGGAACAGATGAAATGTATGCAATCCCTTAGCCATTTTGATAATGTAACCTTGGAAACAGCCTCTCCCATTCTGGGCCCAGAAAAAGAGATGAAAAGCTGTTCAGATTTAAGGATAGGTTTGGTCCTGTCTGGGTAAAATCTCAATTGTCTATGCACGTCTAAGGAGTGAAGGCAGTACTCTCCTCTACTGGCAAAATTCAGAAAGAACACTGGTAGATCAATGGTCTGGTTTATGGAGAATTCAGAAACAACTCTGGGGAGGAGGGACGGATTCATCCGAAGTGATACTCTGTCTTTATGAAAAACCAGATAGGGTCTCTTGATACACAGTGCCTGCAGCTCAGAGATTCTTCTGGCAGACGTGATAGCTACCAAGAACAAGGATTTCCAAGACAAAAACTTTAGGTCACACTTTGCAGCAGGTTCAACACGGTTTTTGAGTCAAGGGCTGAAGGACTAGAGTGAGGCTCCATGGTTCCACGGGCTATCTGACAGGAGACCTGATATGAGAGGTCCCTTTGAGGAAAGTCTTGCAAAGGCATAAAGATACAAGAGGGGTGCCATCTATACCATTGTGGAAATTGACAATTGCCTCTACATGTACTCATATGGTAGAGGCAGAGGCTCCATTATCAAACAACTTAGCCAAGTATTGAAGCACTGCAGTTACTGGAGACGAATATGGGTCTAGCATGTTATCCTTGGATCAGATGGAGAACCTTTTCCATTTATCCTGATATAGTCTTCTGGTGGATGGTTTATTAGATGTCAGAATGATGTCTCAAACAGGCGAGGGGAGATTAGCTTGCCTGGTGACTAGTGGAAGTGGAGAAACCAAGCTGTCAGCTTGAGACTGGACAGATATGGGTGACTCAACCCTTGGGGTGAGTAATCAGATCTGGTAGAGGGTCCAGAATCCACGGCGGGTATACTAGGTGAGGCCGAAGGAAGGGGAACCAAACTTGTTGAGGCCAGAATGGGGCTATGAGGATCACCTTGCATCTCAACCGAAGAGCTTTCTTTAGAAATTGTGGAATCAGGGGAATGGGGGGATAAGCATAAAGAAGTCCTGTGGGTCAGTCGTGGATCAAAGCTTCCCTTGCTGACTCCCCCTCCAGGGGAAGTAGGGCAAAATAGCTGCTGCACTTGTTTGATGGGGAGGTGAAAAGATCGCAGCAAGGCTGGCCCCAGTGGATGAAGATTTCCGACGCCACCTCTGGGTTGAGAGACCACTCGTGAGGCATGAAGACACATCTGCACAGTTTGTCCGCAATCACGGTGGAACTCCCCAGGATATGCATTGCTGTCAAAAATGTGGTTGTAAGCTATCGCCTACTGCCAAATTCTCCTGGCTTCTCGAGATAGGGGTTAGGTCCTGGTTCCTCCTTGCTTGTCAATATACCAGACCACTGACATATTTTCTGACTGAATTGCAATTGTCCTGGACAGAAGAGCCGAATGGAAGGCCTGCAACGCTAACAGCACAGCTCTCAGTACCTGAACACTGATATGCAGCTGAGCCTCTGAGGTGGACCATGTACCTTGGACAGTCTTTCCCTGGAAATGGCCCTCCCACCTGATCAGGGAAGCATCCATGGTCACAATGACTGTGGGCTGAGGGGATTGAAATGGGCGACTCCAAAGTTCTATGTCTGGCCTCATCCACCAAAGGAGGTCCTGTTTGCAGGAGTTGGTTATTCGAATCGGGTAACTGAGGGGGTTGGATAGTTTGGTAATCATTGACAAAGAAGAAGCCGAGCCACTGTAGTATCCGCATGGGATTGAAGCTGCCATAGAGCCTATGGCCTGAAGAACTTCCCTTGCTGAGACTTTTGTTTGAGAGAGTATCACCTGGAGTTGAAGTCTCAATCGATGGTGTCTGTGAATTGGGAGTGATACCAGACAGGACTTAGTATTAAACACTGCTCCAATGAACTCTATTTATTGTGTAGGAGTAAGGTTTGATTTCTCCCAATGTATCGTTATTCCCAACAATTTTGCCAGAGAGAGTATAATGCAGTGCTGTTACCAGAAGATGCTCAATGGGGGCAGTGAGGAGCCAGTCATCCAGATATGGAAACACCCGGAATCCTTTTAGTCTCAAGTGAGCTGTTACCACTGCCATGCATTTCGTGAACACTCTGGGGGTGTAGCGAGACCGAATGGCAAGGCACAGAATTGATAATGGCTGGCCCCTAGCAGGAAGCGAAGCAGACTCCTGGAGCGTTTGTCCGTCTTGATGTGGTAATATGCATCCCGGAGATCTATAGAGCACATCCAATCGCCTTCTCTTAAAATGGGAAGAATGGACTGAACCGTGACCATCCGGAATTTGATTTGGGTGACAGACTTGTTTAATCTGCTGAGATCCAGAATGGGTCTCCAGTCCCCTGTCTTTTTTGGCACCAAAAAGAATCTCGAGGAAAATCCGTAACCACGCCGGTGTGGTGGGACTGATTGGATGACTTTTTTTGAGACAGCTTTATAATCTCCGAAGCTGCTCCTTCCCTTTGACTGGGTGGAATGTCGGGAAGCTTTCTTGGACGATTTGGCTGATAAGAAAGGGGAATGGTGTAAGCTCTGGTGATGATTCTCTGTACCCTATGACCGGTGGTGATAAATTGCCAGGCAGCTTGGTGCAGAGAGAAATGACCCCCAACTGCTTCCAGAGGTAAGCAATCAGGCTGCTCCTTAGCAGCACTGATAAGGCTGTCAAGAGAAGGAATCCCTGGAGCCTTGATTACGAGGACCCCTCTGCCTCTATAGGGGTGTCTTCCAGAACTGTTACCCCCTATGCCCCTGGGGGTATCATCACCACGTGTACCACAGAAAGGTCCCTGAGATTTTGTATGCCACATTTTTGCACTCCTCTGATTCTTGGAGAAGGTACGTTGAGGGTTGAAAAACCGTAGGCCTACTGCAAACAGGGTCTTTCCATCTTGCTTGCACCTGGCTAGCATGTCCTTCACTTTGGAGCCAAAAAGGGATAAAGCTTCAATGGGAGCATTCAGAAAGGAAGACTTGAAGGGGAGGTCACAAATGCACATCCATTCATGACGCCTCATAACAATGCCCAAACCCACTGCTCTAGCCGCC
The DNA here is from genome assembly GCF_019279795.1 of Protopterus annectens. Lineage (NCBI taxonomy): Eukaryota > Metazoa > Chordata > Ceratodontiformes > Protopteridae > Protopterus > Protopterus annectens. The sequence goes on from NC_056727.1 coordinate 947,723,537, forward strand.
CCTTCAGTCGCATGAGACAGCAACCTCATGGACGAGTCGGATATTGATTCCAGGGTTGCAAGCTGTGAGGCCATTTTGTCCCTGACCTCGTCAGACAACTGTCTTGCGAGCATCCCAGAGAGTTCGGAGATCAAGTCCCTCTGGAGCCTCGTAAAATGTGCCAAATAATTCAGGGACCATATAGCAAAGGTCCCTGATGCAAAAACATGCTTCACAAGTCTGTCCACTGCCCAGGACTCCCTGTTGGGTGGGTGGACAGCGGGAGTTTCTTCAGCCAAGTCCTTCTTCATGGCCGCCATCACCACCATAGCATCAACTGGTAACCCTTTGGACCAATGCGGGTTCTCCTTGGGAGGGGAAAGAATTTTGTCTAGTGTCCAAGGGATCAACTCAATGGAATCAGGGTTCTTCCAAGCACACTGCACAATGAGCTGTACGAGCTTGTTGGCAAATGGGGTCACCCAAGAGGTAGAAGGCCGGGTGCGAAAAAGTCTGCAGGAACACGGACTCAGACGAAGGGTTGGAGGGCTTCCAGTCACCTCTCTGCTTTAACATTTCCAGGATGTCACCAGGAGGTGACCACGTGGACCCTTCACCATCATCGTAGTCCATGTCTTCTGTTAAGGAGTCCTCGGGTGAGTCCATGTGCTTCCTCTTGCACATCTTCTTTTGAGGGGGCTCCTCAGTGGCAGTCTCTGAGGAGGACTCGGAAGAGCGGGTACCCTGAACAGGGGTGTCATGGGGCTTCTCTGCCCGGTGTCCCGGGGGGGTTGTCTTTGACAACTGTAGTTCAGGGGGCGAAAACTGGGGTTCCGACATCAAAGGAGTGCTGCCAGAAGCAAGAGCCCTCTCCATCGTGTGGAAGGCAGGTCCGCCTGAAGAGGGATTGGAGCTCGGAACTGAGAAAGACAACTTCACACCCCGCACTGATGAACCCTCCCCCATGGGTGAAGCCTCAAGCAGGATCAGCGAGGACGAGGCTATGGGCGCTGAGGATGGAACCGAGGAGAAAGATGGCTCCATACCTCAAGATGAAGAGTCCATCCCCCAATCCCCAGACTGAGGAAGGACCAGTTCAGTGGGAACTGAAGACCAAAGGGACAAACTTGGAGCTGGAGTGAGATGCACCGTAGGTGCTGAGGTGATAGGTTCCAAGAAGGATGTCGGAGCAGAAGGCTTCAGAACCAAAATGGTTGAAGGAGGAGTGTAAGCTGGAGTCTGTGGATAAGTCAACCCAAGTCCCGCAGGTGGATGGGTCTTAGAAACTGTGGGGATCCCCGTGGCTAACAACAACTGGTCCACAAGACACATCACATCATGTTTCGACAGGCTCCTGGTGGATCTAGTGCACACACTGGATGGGGAGTTAGGGCGATCAAGGAAAGGGCTATAGGCTTGGCCCAGAAACGGATCTATGGAAGGGTGTATCAGGTCCATGGTGCAAGGGCTGCCGGCACTAAAGTCTCTAGTGTCAAGACTGCGAGTAACAGGGTCAAATCCAGGGAAGTCAGTACAACACTCGGTGCCAAAATGGCACTCAGAGCCGAAATGGTCGGTTCCAAAATGGTAACTATTGAAATAGTCAAAGGTGTGCCCTGAGCCGAAGTGGCCACAGGTGCCGAAGTCAAAATAGGTGTAGTAAGGTCTATGATCGGTACTGGAGGCAGGACCAGTGCCGAAACTGGTGCCGTTATCGAAGGTTTCGAGATGCTCAGAGCCGAGGAAGATGGAGCCGTAGAGGCAGATTTATGCTCCGAAGATAACTTTTGGACCTTTGATTTCCCAGGCTTGCTCTGATCACCCAGTGGTGAAAAAGGAACAAAGTAGGATCTCTTTTTGTCCTTAGAAGGAGGAGTTGAGACCTCCATCACAGAAATGGCCTCTATGAAGGGAGACTTGAGTAACCCTTTCAGGATCGGTTTGTTTTTGCGCTCATTAAGAGTGCATTTACTGAAACTCTGACAAATGTCACACGGAGGCTGCACCGAAAGGTGGGACACTCACAAACAGTATACACAGTCATCATGAGAATCACTATTAGGTAACTTGCCATTACATGAAGCACAATGCTTAAAACCTGAAGTACCCTTCTTATCCGACATCTTTATAGAAAGACACCACAGGCCAACTGTATAATCCAACTAGAACAAAGTCAAACATCGTTCAAAGAAGTCACAAATATAGCTACACACTGATATGAAAAGAAAAAAAAAAGGAAACACCTTACTAAGAGCCAAAGCTAATAGGTTGGACAGGAAAGACAATACCAACTATGGTATTGAAGAAATACCACAAGGGTAAGGGAGGGTACGCCATACCAACAATGGTACTTGAAAGTTTACCAACGGTAACAACGAGTAGAGTTGAGAGGAAAAGACAAGGTTAGACAGAAGAAAAGACACTGGAAATACTAATCGCTTAATAAAATATGAAGTTATCAATTTTTTCACACAAATATCAAATAAAGTTCCATTTAGCTGACAGCTCAGCTGAAACGCGGCTTTATGGCTATACAGCAAATGAGATCTGGGGTAGCAAGGAGAAAGGCATTCTGGGTAGAGACTTAGCTTGAGAGTTGTTTTGGCTGGCGCAAGCTTGGTAAAAAGGCCGACTCATTTCCGAGCCCGAACTGAACCCATCAGTGATGAATGGAAAGAAGATTAACAACATCAGATCAACTATTTTGTGACCTTTATTAGCTGGCTTAATTACAGGGTCACGTCGCCTACTCATATTTTTTTAGGGCTACCCATTCAGCTTTAGTCAAGTTATAGGCAACATTTTCCTTAACCTTTAAAGCATCCAAATATATTCTTTCAGAAGAGAACCAATAATTGCAGAAAAATGCTTTCAACTTTCATTTGTAAAAGGGGATACAAATTCACTTTTGCAAGAAATATAAGAAATGTCGAATAGACAGTATGCATTAACATAATCCTGAATGGAAAAATCACATGACAAATATATTTCATCATCACCACTTTCTGTCTTACTATCCAATGCCTCACTCATACTATATTCATCACATTGCTGTTTAGAAAAAAATCAATTAAATGCAGTTTTCTAACAAAGCAAAACATTTCTGCTTTCAAAACATGTATAAAACAAGCAAGATAGGACCACCACGATAAATATAATAAAAGGAGGTTTTATTCTTCTTAAAACAAAGAGATAAGCGCTTTTGCGTGCTAACAAGGCACGCTTCTTCAGATCTTACAAGACAATTAATACTGCTTCATGTATATATATACTAACATCACCTTCATGAAAAGGCAATCAATCAATTAGCAAATCATCCTATTGTACTCTGAATGCAACTTCACTTAAATAGTAGTTAATGAATTTGGATGAATTTAAACTAACAGAAAAAACAACCATTGCATCATGTCTTATAACTATGTTCAGGCTTATACTTAATTGGCATAGAACTGTGCGACTAAACATTCCATCACATGAAATGTAGAATATAACTATATATTTATCATAAATTGTATATATAAAAATATTAGATATAAAATAAAATAGTATAAAAATATACTAATACAAAGTATAAAAATACTAATATGAACTATATAAAGTAGATATATGGCTGTATATAAAAAATTCTATGGCCATACATAAACCACTGCATGAAATTTATTAGTAATATATATGTTCAAGTAAATAGATACTTTCGATTCATATATAGGCATGAACATAACACACGTATCTCATAAAAACAAAAATAATAATAAATATATACATGTCATGATCTTATTAATCTAAGTTCATTTACGTGTCCGTGCTTCTAATACTGGCTTGACACATAAAATTATTCACATCTGGATATAAATGTGCACGTAATTTAAATATCCAACATAGCTCTATCAATTCCAAGTAATTAATTTTATCACCTCCTCTTTTATTAACAGTTACTATTTGTAATACTCTAAATTTAAAATGATGGTTCTTCTCGGCAACTATATGTTTTGCAAGCACATTTTGTTGATTAGACCGTCTAATATCATGTATATGATTATAAATCCTGTCTTTAAGTCTCCTAGATGTCATACCTACATAAAAACAGGGACATAGGACACAGGTTGCAAGATAGATGAGATTACTATCATCACATGTGGCATAAAATTTAGGTATAAACTTATAATCTAGAACAGGATGAGTAAACAACTGTATATCTGTTATCACATCACACATATTGCAACGACCACAGGGAAATGTCCCAAAACTTTGTTTATCCTTATGTAATTCCTTATGAATGTCAGAGCCATGATCTATACATAAAAGTCTCTTAAGATTTTTGCTGTTCCTATAGCTGAATCTGGGAGACTCACCTATAATGTTTAATATAGTGGAATCAGCTGTAAGTACATGCCAATTCCTTTTAATTATATTAATAACATTCTTATTATCGTTTGTGTATCTTGTAACGAAAGTCACCCTAGTGCCCTTGTTAAATCTATTTTAACAAATACCTGTTTTCTTTATTTTCATCTCTGTGTCACCGGTATTCGTAAAGACAGCTTCCTTCTCTTTATCTATCATAGATTTATTATACTCTCTTTCTAAAAATAATTTCTCCATATATTCTATCTGTTTGTATAAATCTGAGGTATCTCTACAAATTCTCTTTAATCTGTGAAACTGACTTTTAACAATGTTGGAAAACACGAACCTAGGATGCATACTTTTGAAGTGTAATTTTTAAAACATGTATCCTAGGAAGAAAGTACAGTTGTGTACACTTACCATAAATGTAGATGTTCGAGTGTCTTCACTGTTGCAGTCATGACTGTAGGGATCTCCCCTGCCGGCAGGCAGCCCTCGGTCGGCCAGAATCCCAAAGTCTGGGTCGGCGTCGGCTGTTCAACCCTGCTCCCTGACGTCAGAGCGCCAGGAGTATAAAGCTGACAGCCGACGCCATCTTCTCCAGTTTTTCTTGCCCCAGATGTCAGGAGTCCCAAAATGAAAATGGTCCCAAAACCTTTGCAAATACACCTCACAAGAATAGTGAAAAAAGGAACCACACAAAAGTAAAAATAAGAGGGGACAGGAGGGAGGGAAACCCAGACTGCAACAGTGAAGACACTCGAACATCTACATTTATGGTAGGTGTACACAACTGTACTATGTTCATCGTGTTTCACTGTTGCAGTTATGACTGTAGGGTAGAATCCCAAAGCTGAAAGAAAGGGAGGTGGTCATAAAGAAGAAGGGGCGGCTAAAAGGCCCTGCAAGACTGCAGAGGCAAAGCCTGCCCTAGACTTAGAGTAGAGAGGCAAATTGTACTGCTTAGAGAAAGTATGCACTGAACTCCAAGTTGCAGCTTCCAAAATGTCCTTGGTAGGAACTCCCCTGAGGAAGGCTGCAGAAGTGGCAGCAGCTCTGGTGGAATGAGTCCGTATGCTCCCTGGGATTTGCTTTCCACGGTGTGAATAACAAAATCTGATTCCATGAGCAATCCATTTAGAAATGGTTTGTTTAGAAATGGCTTTACCTTGGGAACTAGAAGCATAAGAAACAAACAATTGTTCTGATTTTCTGATGTCCTTGGTTCTGTTCAGGTAAAAACGTAGCTGTCGATGTACATCCAAGGAATGTAAGATCCTTTCCCCTTTATTTTGAGGAGTGGGGAAAAAGGTTGGCAAGTGGATAGTTTGATTTAAAGCCACTTTGGAAACCACCTTAGGCATGAAGGTCGGATTAGTCCTCAAAGATACCCTGTCTTGATGAAAAATAATATAAGGTTCCACCGCCATAAGAGCTTGTAACTCTGAAACTCTCCTGGCAGAGGTTAGTGCCAACATGATAGCTGTCTTCCAAGATAAAGACTTGATGTCAGCAGAAGCGGCAGGCTCAAAAGGAGGCAAAGTTAGTTTTTCCAAAACATAATTGAGATCCCAAGCAGGAATAGGAGGAGATCTAGGAGGTCTTAAGTTCTTAGCTCCTCTGAGGAACTGTCTCATGAGCTGGTGGGAAAAGATGGGAGGGTCTGTATTATAATGAGCAGAAATAGCAGAAGCATGGATCTTAATGGAAGAGAAAGAGAGACCCTTATGTAAGAGATCCGTCAAGTAAAGTAGAATTAAAGTAATGTTAGGAAGAAGAGGATCAGAATCCTGAGCCTGCATCCAGGAACAAAATCTTTTCCATTTTCCTGCATAAGATTTCCTAGTGCTAGGACGTCTGGCTTCTAAAATGACATCCATAACCTGCTTGGGTAGAAAAGAAGAAATCAAAGGCCCTGGATTAACCAGGCCGCCAGGCTGAGAGTTCTGACATGAGAGTGTAGAACCTGACCCTGATGTTGGGACAGAAGGTTCGGAGACTGAGGTAAAATCCAAGGGGGCTTCAGGCATAGGTTTATTAGAGTTGGATACCAAAACTGCCGAGGCCAATTCGGAGCCAACAAGATTATCATCTTGGGTTTGTCCTGTTTTATCTTCAATAAAACTCTTGGAAGAAGAGGTAGAGGCGAAAAGGCATATCCCGAGAAGTTCCTCCAACTGAATGACAGGGCATCCACTTTCCAAGCCTCTCTGTGGAATGTCCTGGTGCAATAATTCTGTAGCTGATGATTTAGATGGGATGCAAAGAGATCTATGTGAGGACATCCCCATACTGCTGTTATCATCCTGAATATTTTGGTGTCCAGCATCCACTCGTGTGGATCCGAAAGGTTTCTGCTCAAACTGTCTGCCAGTAAGTTTTGTTTCCCTGGTAGAAACTGAGCTTGAAGATCCAGATTGCAAGCTAGAGCTGTGTTCCATAAATCCATGGCTAGTCTGCAAAGGGGGTAGGAATGAGATCCCCCTTGCTTGTTTATGTACCACATAACTGTGGTGTTGTCTGCCCGTATTAGTAGTTGTCCTGGTTGTATGAGATTCCTGAAGGCCAGTAGAGCTTTCCGAATGGCTAACATTTCCTTTAAGTTGATATGCAGGTGCTTCTGATCCTTTGTCCAAAGGCCCTGCAGACAATTGCCCTGAAAATGGGCTCCCCAAGCATAATCCGAGGCGTCCGTGGTTAGAATCTAAGAGGCAGGAGGTAGACGGAAGGGCTTCCCTTTGTTTAGAGCACATGCCCTGGACCACCAAAGAAATTCTTTTTGAAGGCAAGGAAGGACAGGAATCAGTATGTCCAAACTGTGGTAATGCTGAGACCATACACTTTTTAGGTACCACTGTATTTTCCTCATGTGTAGTCTTGCATATGGTACGAGAAGGATGCAGGAGGCCATGTAACCCAAAGCCTGCAGGAATTTCCTTGCAGATAGATGGGTTAGAGTTGCCAAGGCTTTGAAAGTTGATGCCAGCTGTAATTGTTTTTCGGATGTCAGAAATGCCATCTGGGTTGTAGTGTTTAGAAGAGCACCCAGAAAGGTTATCTGTTGTGATGGTGTCAAATTTGACTTTTTTATGTTTACAGAGAATCCCAGGAATTTGAGGAGGTTTTGTACAAAGTCCAGATGCTGGAGTAAGACATCCTTGCTGTCTGCCTGAATTAGGCAATCGTCCAGATAAGGGTAAATTTGAATTCCCTTGAGTCTGCAGTAAGCTACTACTGGAGGCAGGCATTTGTTGAAGACCCTGGGCGCAGTAGACAATCCAAAGGGCAGCGCAGAGAATTGAAAGTGCCTCGATCCGGCCTTGAACCTGAGGTATTTTCTGCGATCCTGCCTGATGGGAATGTGTAAATATGCCTCCTTTAAATCCAAAGTCACCATCCATGCATCTTTGGACAGCATTGGAAGTAACTGCTGTAGAGTAAGCATCTTGAATTTTGGAATCTCTAGAAAGGTGTTCAAGACCGACAGATCCAGAATGGGTCTCCATGAATTTTGCTTTCTTGGGACTAGAAAGAGCCTTGAGTAAAACCCTTTTCCCATCTCTGAAAGAGGTACCAGTTCTATGGCATTCATAGCCAAAAGAGCTTCCACCTGGTTTAAGGCCTCCGTCCATTGATGTTTTGGAAGGTCTGGCCATCCGTTTGGCCTTGGCAAAGTATGAAAATGGAATTTGTAACCTCTTAAAATCACATCCAAAGCCCATTTGTCCTGGGTTATTTGAGTCCAATTTTGGTAAAAAAGAGAGAGTTTTCCTCCGAGAGGGGCTTCCAGGCAAGTCGTTCCTGTGGCCCAACAGAGGGAGTCATTGAGTTTGTTTCCTTTGAGACTGTGGCCTGTCCTCTCCTCCCCTAGGGGTAGAAGCAGTCCACTGCCTTGGTCTATAAGCAGCTTGTGTTTGAGACCTCCCTCTGGAGCGTCTATATCTACCCCTTTGAGGCCTGTCTGAAGAGGGAAAGGGCCAGTTTTTTGATGGCCAATTCCTGCTAAATCTAGGAGGCTGTACTTGTAAGAAATCTTTAACTGTTTACATGGATTTCACCTTATCCTCCATCTTTTTAATCACCTCTTCAGCTTTAGATCCAAACAAAACATTATGCTGAACAGGAGAATCCAATAATTTAGCCTTTACTTGTTCAGGTAAATTTTGTTCCTTTAGCCATGCATGTCTTCTAATGACTGTGCCAGAGGCCGCAGCCCTACAAGAAGCCTCCAAGGCATCAAATCTACAGTGTAAAACATGCTTCCCAACTTGTTCAGTGGCATGCAATAAGTCATGTAATTCCTTATCCTCTGCACAGGCAGAAATGGAAGTAAATTTTTGTTTTAAGACAGACAAGAGAAATTGCTGATATTTAAGCATATGAAACTGACAGTTTAAAGCCCTAATGGACAAAGTAGCAGAAGTGTACACCTTTTTGCCCCATCTTTCCAAGGCTCGAGAATCCTTTTCAGTAGGAATAGGATTTTTAGCAGTAGCGGCCTTAACACCCTTAGGACCCTGAGAAATGGTTTCAGGGTCAGCAGTAGGATTCTTGTATAAAAACTGATGGGAATCAGGAACCCTGTAGTACCTATCAGGCTTAACAGGAGCAGGAGGAAAAGAATCAGGGGTTAAATTAGCCTCTGAAAAGGCATCATCCACAATATCCAAAACAGGAGGAATAGCCAGGGGTCTATGTTGGGGAAGAAGAAGAAAATCCCTCAGTCTTTTCTTGGATTCTGAATACTCCTGTCCCTCCCAGTGGAAATGTTCCCTCATTTCATGCAGAGTTTCCCCAAAGAAAAATCCTCAGGAGGAGAAGCTGAAGGAATGGATTCTTCCGCATCAGAATCCTCATAAGGAGGAAAAGAATATTCCTGATCAGAAGAAGAAACTGAGGAAACAGAAGCCTGATCAGAGGAATCATAATAAACATCCTGCCTTGGCCTTTTGTCTGGAGGGGGATGAGAACCCCTAATCATTGTAAGTAAATCCTCCGCCATCTTGAGTAAATGTTTCTGTGACTTGGGAGCCGGTTCAGAAGAGGCCTGTGTTGAAGTCTTTGATTTAGAAGGAGTCTTTGCCTTTGTCTTTGGCTTTGCCTTTACTTGAAGCTGAGTAGGCCTGAAAACTCCTTCGGAAGCCGGTACCTGCACAGCGGCTCTGGACCCATCCAAAGGAGCATTGTCCGAAGGTCCTGCAACAGAGATATTTAAAGGCCTGGTTGGCTCCTCATGAGAGTCCATTTCGGCCATCGGTTCTGAAATGGCCGACGACAGGGGCTGCAAAAGCGCCTCACTGACGACGGCCGAACCTGAAGCTGGCTCCACATGTGCGCTATCATCAGATTTGGACCTCGGAGGCCTGTCTTTATCCTTGCGACGCTTGTGAACTCCGGTAGATGGAACCGTGTCCGACGACATTTTGTAGTTAAAGCGCCTACCGAAGTAATGAAAAGCAAAATCGTACCTTCGCGTAATTGTACGTTGATTGATTCTAGCACAAAACCGACAACTAGCTACGTCGTGGTCAGGGCCCAAGCAAGGAATACAGTAAGAATGAAAATCCTTATGAGGTATTTGCTTCCCACATGAAATACAATTATTAACTTTTTCTGACATCGGAGTGGAGCAAGAAAAAAGTTTCCCCAACGGGGTACTTAGCTTTGAGTGGAGAAGAAAGCCTTCGGATCGAAGAATGTAGAAATATTCGTCAGGAGTCAACCGACCGGCACTTGCAAACTGCTATCACCGCACGGCAAGAAAGACTGGAGAAGATGGCATCGGCTGTCAGCTTTATACTCTTGGCGCTCTGACGTCAGGGAGCAGGGTTGAACAGCCGACGCCGGACCCAGACTTTGGGATTCTGGCCGACCGAGGGCTGCCTGCCGGCAGGGGAGAACCCTACAGTCATGACTGCAACAGTGAAACACGATGAACATCTGTTGGTACAAATTTAAGTCCATAATTAAGAACAGACATTTCAATATCAGATAAATTGCATCCACATAAATTTAAAATTAAATTGTCATTATCATTGGTACATTATGTCTCTTGCACAGTATTTAGAAAAGTTTTAATGTTAATACCATTTCTTTTTTTGCCACTGTTTGTCTTTTGTTGAATCGTACAGGTCTTGTTTCTGACTAATGCTCCCTTCCTGCTGACCATTTTGAAAAGTACTTTGCATATATCCTGGTTGTTGAGCAGCTGGTAATGGAGGATACACTGTTTCTTCTTCTTCCCATTCAGTAACACTCGCTTCAGAAGAGACGAATGAGACTCCCCTTCCTGGGGAACGCTCGCCCTTCTTGCATCTATTCTTAATGGTTGTCACCCCAACGGCTGAACCATTATTATTATTATTATAATATAATCTTTTAAATCTCTATTAATTTTCCTTGTTTTCTGTTCAATAAGTTTTTGCGAAAAGTCCTGCAACTTTTCATTAACCCCTCCTATCAACTGCTCAAAACGGGAAGAACTCAAATGGGCAGACAATGAAGAACAGAAAGATGAAATTTCTTCTTTTAACAGCCTCTGTTTCACCATATATCTCTTGATTAAGATTTTCACCCTCTCCATTATGCAGCAATGATCTGCCGCTTTCCACTTTTTCTCAAAAGCTTTATCCTCGGGGTCTAAAGGGTTAAATGGCAACAAAGCATTTTTATAAACCCTAAGCCCTTGAGGAGAATTTTCAAGTTCTACATACTTTTGCAAGCTTAACAAGTTATATTGTAAAGATGTTTCCTTGGTTAAAAGCCTTTCTAACTTATTCACAGATTCTTGCACTTTTGGCAGAAGGGAAGCACATGTATGTTGATTGACTGTAGAAAAAGGGTTCAATACTCTCTGATTCCAACCCTCTTCATGTAACTTTCTCCAGGCAGGGGTCTGTTCCTCTTTTAAGTTCACACTACACCCAGGTACATAGTCAGGTACTTTATCATTTACCTGAGAGACATACTGTTCCATTGTTCTGTGAGTACCATTCATTCCCTCCTCTCTAAAGATCCTCGGAAGCTGGAAATCAGGATCACTCGCCATAAGTATAACAGACCACAATAAGAAAATAATAAAAATACCATAATAAGAAAATGGAGAGGAGGAAGTCAGACCAAAACCTAAATACTACAATATATAAAAACTTATAAAAACTTACTTAAACAGCAGCGACTTCCAAAACACACTCACAAACATTCCACACACAGCACCAAACACATCATATACAGCAGACAACACATCAGTGTCTCAAACACAGCCCATAAGGCATAATAATAAATCAAACATACTAGCCATTGGTGACTCAGTTGTGAGACACACCAATGTCCCCCTCAAGAGGCTCGACAAGAAGGTCATGATCAGTTGTCTGTCTGGTGCCAGAATCCACCACATCACACATATTCACTTAATTCTCTCCACAACAAGTACAAGTATCACTCTGTCATTGTCCATGTTGGTGTGAATTACTTGAGATGTACCTCCCTGGACTGTATGAAAAGAGACATGATTGAACTCTCAGAGTATGTGTCCCAGGCAGGTATGGCCTTAGCCCTAAGCAGCATCCTACCTTCACCAAGAATGTTACCACAATACCAACAAAAAATAATTGACTTAATTGGCTTAGTTTCTGGTATCATTCCAAGGGGATCCAGTATGTGTCTGCCTGGAATGATATGGTTGACAGGCCTCAATATTTTGCTAGAGATGGCCTCCACCTGTCACCACTAGGATTCTGGATCCTGGCCAAGGCTCTCACCTCCCCCATTGTGCCTTTTTAGGCAATGTCCCAAAGACAAATCTTCCGACATAAAAGACTTGTCAAAAAGCAAATTGAAGGTCATGCTGCTTAACGCTAGGAGCATTAACCTGAAAATGCACTCACTGGAGGCTCTCCTTGCACTGGAAGATGCTTGTGCGGTCACGGAAACTTGGTTCAGGGCTGTGGAGAGCACCCCTGCCTTACCAGGCTATACCTCATTCCACGCATTCCAACCCCAAAATGAGGTTGGGAAGACTAAGGGTGGTGGAGTCTCTATCTTCATTAATGACAGGCACACCTCCAGACTGGTTTGCCAGCATGACGCACTGGAAATACTCCAGGTGCAACTGACACCTGGCAAGACACTCATCCAAGTTATAGCCAGCTACAGACCCCCCTCCATGATAGGACACCCACTCCTCTTACCTGGATCTACTTGATCCCATCAAGGTACCCCCTAACACCCTGATTCTTGGTGACTTCAACTACCTCATCACAAACTGGGTGAATTATTCTTGCACGAATGCACTCACTCAATGATTCTTTGACTTCATCAATTCTAATGCACTAGACCAGTTTGTCTCATCCCCCACAAGGGGAGATAACATTTTGGACTTGGTTCTCACCAACATGGGTGACCGCTGCACCATTCCCATAGTATGTTCTTCCCTGGTGAGATCAGATCATCAGGCTGTCTCGTTCAAAGTTTCTATCCCACCCAACCCACCCAACCCCAACCGTAATCAAGCTAAAAACTACTCAAAAGTTGACTACAACCTCCTAAGGGAGGATATCTGTAGCTTCACATCACCGCCCCTCCCCCCTCAGAGAAAGCAGACAGCTATGCTGAACAGTATGCCAATGCAGCATACAAGCACCTGCACAACTGCATGGACTCAGCCATACCCAACAGAACTAGAACCTGCTCCTCAAGGAAACACAAACCTGTTTAGTGGGCATCCTCTATCAACAGGCATTACAACAAAAGGAATAAACTGTTGTCTATGGGTAAAAAGGACCAAGTTCCAAATTAGAAAAAACTCCTTCCTTAACCTCAAGAAGCAAATTAGATCACTAGTGAAATCTCCAAAGCCAAATATGAATAGAAACTAGCCTCTGAAACAAAGGTAAACCACAAAGCCTTTTTCAGTTACGTCAGGAACCTCCATGGCAAAGCCCAGGTTTGTTCTGAATTAATACTTAACAGTAGCCCTTACACTAATTCTGCTGATTTAGCCAACCTGCTAGCAGACAGGTTCAGCGCAAACTTCACCCCCTGTCCCCCCAAAAGGCCCATTCAACATCCCCAGTACTGGTCTCACACCTCACTTCTCTGTAGATCAAGTTTTAATGGCCCTTTTCAAGGCAAGGAACACACCTTCTATGGGACCTAATAGTATCCCAGGCTGCATTCTGCACCATCTCCAGCAAGAACTGGCTTCACCATTAAGTACCCTATTCAACCACAGCCTAAGTACAAGCTTCATTCCAAAAGAGTAGAAAACTGTCACTGTCATCCCCTTGCACAAAGGTGGTGCCACTACTGACCTTGGAAACTATCATTCCATTAGCTTGACAACTCTGATCTGTTAAGCCATGCAGCATATTATTATTGATCTGATAAACAAGAACATAGGCAACCTCCAAGCACTTGACCCCACCCAGTTCAGATTCGTCAAGGGCAGATCTTACCTGTTGAACTTGGTTGACTTCTTTGAGATTGTCACCAAGGCCCTGGATGAGGGAAAGTCAGTACATACAGATTAACTTGACTTGACCAAGGCATTTGACACAACCCTCCACTTGGGCATCATTGAAAAGCTAACATCATCAGGTGAGTGGCCAACTCTGGCTCACTGACAGGACCCTCAAGGTCAAAATAGGTGCCTCCACCTCCGATAGCAGACCTGTCACTAGTGGAGGTCCCCAGGGATCATCTACTTCTCAGATGTCCAGGTAAAGACAAAAGGCCTTTGGCTGATGAAGTTTGTGGATGACTGTAAGTTGGGTGTTGTCACTGACTCTCCAAATGATGTTAACTTACTGCAAGAGGGTCTCACAGCAACTAATGACTGGAGCCAAAGTCATGGCCTCAAGCTAAACACAAAAAAATGTATCATTAACAAGGACATTGGCAACCTCCAAACACTCGATCCCACACAGTTTGGCTTCATCATGGGGAGGTCAAGTCTGTTACATTTGCTCGACTTTTTTGAGACAGTCACTAAACCCATGGACAAGGGAAAGATGGTGCACACTGCCTACTTTGACCTGGCCAAAGCCTTCAACACTATTCCCCACTCGGGCATAATAGATAGACTCTCTCAGATAGGCATCATTCTGCATGTTACCAGATGGGTAGCTAACTGGCTCACTGACAGAACCCACCTAGTCAAAATAGGGGAAGCCACCTCAAGCAGTAGACCTGTAATGTGCGGCCTACCCCAGGGTTCGGTCTTGGGGCATCTGTTATTTGGGATATACTTTTTTGAGGTGCAGGACAAAACCAGTGGGCTATGGCTGAACCAAGTTTACAGATAACTGCAAGCTGGGTGCTGTCATCAATTCCCCTAGTGACAAGGACATCCTCCAAGAAGGTCTCACCCAAACAAATGACTGGTGCCAGAAACATGGCCTCAAGCTAAATACAAAAAAATGCATCATCATCCCCTTTGGGGAGAGTGACGTCCCTACAAATTATCACATTAACAACAACGTCCTAAGCAAGCAATCAGTTGTGAGGGATTTAGGCACCCTGGTTGATAGCAAGTGGTCCCTCTCCATAAAGGTGGTGCCTCAACGGATCCTGGAAACTATCGCCCCATAAGCCTGACTAGCTTGGTCTGCAAAGCTATGGAAAGGATCATCATGGACCTCATAAATAAAGATATTGGGGACCTACAAACACTGGATCCTACCCAGTTCGGCTTTGTTAAGGGCAGATCCTGCCTCTTAAACCTGGTTGATTTCTTTGAAACAGTCACCAAGGCCATTGACGAGGGGAAGGTGGTCCACACAGCCTACCTGGACCTCACAAGAGCCTTCGATACAATACCCCACTCGGGCATTATAGATAAGCTCACCAGCTTAAATATAAACCCCTATGTCAGTAGATGGATTGCAAATTGGCTCAAGGACAGAACCCACATGGTTAGACTTGTTGGAGCCATGTCAGACTCCAAACCAGTTACAAGTGGTGTCCCACAAGGCTCAGTCCTGGGACCTCTCTTGTTTGGTATATATTTCTCGGAGGTACAGGCTAACACGGAAGGACTGTGGCTGACCAAGTTCGCAGATGACTGCAAACTGGGTGCCATAATCGACTCTCCAGCCGACACAAGCATCCTCCAAAAGGGCCTCATAGAAACAGACAACTGGTGCCAGAGCGATGGCCTCAAGCTAAATGCCAA
The DNA here is from genome assembly GCF_019279795.1 of Protopterus annectens. NCBI lineage: Eukaryota > Metazoa > Chordata > Ceratodontiformes > Protopteridae > Protopterus > Protopterus annectens. The sequence continues at coordinate 947,739,036 of NC_056727.1, forward strand.
AAAGTGTATAGTCATCCCCTTTGGCAAAAACAAAGTGCCCACAAATTACCACATAGGTGGTAATCCATTAAGTACAGAAGAAGTAATTAGGGACCTGGGGACCCAAGTTGATAGCAATCTCTCATTTGACAACCACGTGGCCAAAGTGGTTAGAAAAACATTTTATATAGCCCACCTAATCATGAAGGGATTCACATCTAGATCAGGGGACATCATTGTGCCTCTTTACTCATCCCTCATCAGGCCCATAATTGAGTACAATGCCCCCTTTGGGATGTACCTTACCAGACACCTGCAGCAACTGGAAAGACCCCAAAAGTACCTCACCAAGAGGATCAAAGGGCTCAAACAGATGCCATATGCTGCCCGGTTAAAGAAACTCCAGCTCTACTCAGTGGCATACCGCCTGTTCAGAGGCGATCTGTGCCTGACGTATAAAGCCATGTCCAACCCGGAATTAATGGACATGCTGCACCTCAGAAAATCCAAATCCCATCGAGCTACGCCCTCGAGAGACTTGAACCTCAGCATTGAAATAAATAGGACATGCTGGAGGGACAGATTCATAACCCAGAGGCTCCCTTCACTCTGGAATAAAATCCCAGTCCAGGTTAGGCAGAGTCCCTCATTGACTCTCTTCAAGAGGAATCTTGATGAGTGGATGGGAGATCGTAGGTTCACCCCGGGTATCACTTCTGTGTCACTGTTAGACAGAGGCACAGTATACTAACCTCGAAAAAGGGCATAGCAAAATAAATTTAAAATGGGTGGCGAAAGCCAAACACATTCTGGCTAGGCTTATAAATGCCCTAGGGCAGATAGCCTAGTATGAACCTATGAACCACCATGTTGCTTCTGTTGTAAGGAAAGCTTTCTAAATGGCCCACCTCATAAATAAGGGTATCTCATCGAGGGATAAGGAGGTCATAACATTCCTAAATTCTTCCCTTATAAGGCCCATTAGTGAGTACAACACCCCATTTGGCATGTACCTCACAAAGCACATACAGAAGCTGGAGAGATGACAGAGGTTCCTCACCAGGAGAATCCAGGGCTTCAAAAATCTACCATACACAGATAGGCAAAAAAAGCCCTATCCCTCTATTCAGTTTCATACAGACTCCTCAAAGGTGACCTCTGTCTGGCATACAAGGCGATCTTGGACCCCACCTTGATGGGACTGCTGTATATCCACAAGTCAAGCTCCACTCAAGTAACGCGCAGGCGCAGCCTCAACCTGGTTTGTGACATGAATAGGAGTTGTTGGCAGGACAGATTTGTGTCCCAGAGAATCCCCCATCTGTGGAAATACTATGTCTCCATGTCAAGTACAGTACCTCTTTACCCCTTTTTAAGCGCAACCTGGATAACTGGATGGGAAAGAGAAAATACATCCCTGGGATTCCACCCATGTCCCTGCTGGACAAGGGTATTGGGTGCTGACTTGTCTAATCATGGGCTAAACTCTTGGCTAGGCATATAAGGGCCTCAGGGCCAATAGCCTAGTAACTTCCTATGATCATACCATTCAGCACAAACATGCCCCCTACTGATTACCACATCAATGGCAAACACCTACATACACAACCTGCGGTGAGAGACCTGGGTACTCAGGTTGATAGTCTCACATTTGACCATCATGTAGCGGCAGTGGTCAGAAAAGTCTTTTACTTGGTTCCTCTCATAAGTTAAGCGACTGCATCCAAAAAAAAGGAGGTTATGACCTGTTTATACTCCTCCCTCATTAGACCAGTAATTGAGCATAACGCCCCATTTGGTATGTACCTCTCCAAATATCTGCACCAACTGGAAAGGCCACAGAAGTACCTCACAAAGAGAATCCATGGTCTCCAACACCTGTCCTATGCAGACAGGCTCAAATCACTATCACTCTACTCGGTATCATACAGACTGCTCAGAGGTGATTTGTGTCTCTCCTACAAGGCAATCTCGGACCCACCCTACTAGAGATGCTCCATATCCGTAAGTCTAACTCCTCGAGCATTACCCACTCAAAAGACCTGAATCTAATATGCGACATCAACAACACCTGCTGGAGAGACAGGTTTGTCTCCCAGAGGCTGGCCCATCTGTGGAATAGATTTCCCATACACGTCAAACAGAGTACCTCACTGACCCTCTTGAAGCGCAACCTTGATGAGTGGATGGGAAACTACAAATTTGTCCCAGGGGTTCTGCCTATGTCCGTCATTGACAGGGGGTGACAGGTGCTGACTGAGGTTTCTTTTTGAGGATAAACTCTTAGCTATGCTTGTATGGGCCCCAGGGCCATTAGCCTAGTAACTTCCTATGATCCTATGAATGGCTTCCAAGTAGATTTAGCCCCCTCCCCACTGGCCATTCTGGTAGGCTGATGGACTCAGGAAAGAGAACTGGGGCTAGGCCTTGAGGTGAAGCTGGTTGCTACCCAATTAATAGGGAATATCCCTGGCCAAAACTTGGGAGAGTTTCTAGAACCAGCAAAATACTGAAGTCCAGATCCATGACCAATTCTCAACCATCTTTGCTCCTGAACAATATGGTGAACTGTGAAGTCAGTAAGGGAAAAGGAAAACAAAATAACCTCAGTTTAACACAAGGGATGAGGATAACCACCTAAGTTCCCTTTTTTAACCTGATGAAGAAAGGGAGAACTATGATTTACTGGGTGAGAGAAGGACTCCACAGAGCCCTCTCTCCCAAAGACTCAGTTTACATGTAGTCACTAGTACAGCCCACTGCAAGTGTACTCTAGCAGCAGCACCAAATAGTTCTCAATATGTCACCACTCACTGGAATGAGAAGTGCTAAGGAAGACATTTTTGAAAGCAAGCAGAGCAAAGGACAAACAAAAACTTCCTGCAAGGGGTAATGGCTGTATGTTTCTTGTTCCAAAAAAGGAACTACATTACAGACATAGAAGATGCAGGCAAACCATGCCTCTGCAGCCAGAGGGGATGGATGTTTGGCTTCAGGGTCCAAGGGAACCTAACTGGAGCCATGGTGATTTAATCTCCTGCCAGCTGCCATCCATTAGCAGTGATAGGAAGGGTGCAGAAGAAGAAAAGTCTCTAAGAGTTTGGAGGAAAGTCCACTAATCCAGAGTACCAAACCTAGGGATCAACACCAGGAATTATTCAAAATACATAGGTGGTTATATCAGGCACTCCAAATACCACAACACAATTTACTGTAGGAATGTCATAGCACCTGAGGAATATCCAAAAAATAGCAGTGTGGTTCAAAATACGACCACACCTGTGCCCCAAAAAGGTCTCCTGGGCCATCTAAAAGAGAAAGCAAAACTAGTAAAGGAAGCAGAATTTCCTGGCCTCAAATGAGGGATCCAATAAGTGGAAGTCAGAAAGGCTCCTGCACATTCCTCTCATCCTCTTAGTGCAAGAAATCTGGAAAAAGCCCAACAAAATGGGGGGACAAAGGCAGAAAAATAGGGACATATTTTAAATGTTGCTCTTATAAACTTAGAAAGTTGCTAGGGTAACAGAGTTCATTTTAACATACATTTTCTGAAGGATTAGAAGTCTGAAACTCAAATGTACGTCATTATTTAGTGACTTCAATCTTCAGATCATCCCAGCAATTTTCCAGAAAAGTACACATTTTATGAGGAACAAACCAAAAATATGAGCCAAAAATCGGAACACTCTGCAAAAATCTGAGCAGTTAAGAGGTATGCTCCTGCAACAAAATGTGGTACCCCTGCTTAACTGCATTTGGAAAGGGAGGGCCTTGTAGAAAAATAGTCCCGGGAAAATCACTCAGGATAATCCTCCATCAGTCACCCTAGAAGGGGGTGCATATGGGTTCTGTTATTTCCAGGCTTCAGACACCTTTGTTAACACATGGAAAAACTTTGGAAACCAAAAAAACATCAAATGCAATTACCACCACACCTTGATAATGCCAATTAATCAGTGTCAGTAACCCAACAGGCAACACATTTACTTTGATGCAGGGAAGATCAGAAGGCTGTGGGTTCTAGCTCCACATCAGGTTCCCAGATTAATGTTCCAGTACTGATATTGCTATTATTATTATTATTATTATTATTATTATTATGACATATTTGACAAAATAGTTAAGGTATTTACATCCCATACTCAAGGTATAAGGTTTGATTCTGATCAAGGGTCAGTGCCCTGTATGGAATTTACATGTTATGTGTCTCTGTGGGTTTTTCCCACCTCCCAAAAACATGCCGAGTGCATCCACCTCAAACTCATGCAAGAATGGAGTTGTGGGTTGCAGCACAGACTCTAGACTGTGCTAATCTGGGGAAGAGTTATATAGATCAGTGCTTTGGACATCAATTGTGGTGTGCAGTATCCACTTGATAGGATAACATGGATTGCAGACCACATGCTATGTCAGAGCTAGCCACTTGGCTGTCTAAAAACTGTCTCTAGGTGATTTAGTCACACTGACTAATATCGCCAGAAAAATGGGCATGGGTATTTGCCAATAATAAATGGGATGAGGACCCCATCTACTCATACTTACACCAGGAACTCATGTAAATGATGGGAGGGATTTATGTGCCCCTATTGGCCAGTGTGTGCCCTCCATAAAGTCCAGAAGTCCGGGGTCAATAAGCTACTGGATGGTTAGTGTCCAGTTGCCCAGCTTGTGAAAGCTGGACTTAAAACCAGTCAACCTGATAAACATGAACTAAGGATTGCTGTACTTAATATAGGTTCATTGACAGGATATAGCTTGGAAGTGGATGACATGACAGTAAAGAAGAGGCTGGACATTGTCTATGTCCAGAAGACAACATGGAAGGGTACAGCAACAAAGCCACTTGGGTTGGGATCCAGAGTCATCTATTACTCAGGAGGAGGATAGATTAAAAATGGTGTGGGACTTCAGAAGACAGCAACAGAAGTCATCGGTATTAGTGACAGACTCATGGCAATCAAACTCCATGTAAGGATATGACAGTATTCATAATCTCAGCCTATGCCCTACAGCAGGGTCGTGATAGTGACAAAAAGAGTGCATTCAGGCAGCAGTTGCAGAACTTACTATCCAGAGCAGGACAAAAAGAATTGCTGTTGAAAATGGGGGGACCTAAATACACATATTGAGACCAACAGAACAGGTTATAAGACTGCCTGTGTCTATATGGGTGGAGCAGCAATAATAAAGAAGGAAAGGCCATTCTAAACCATGGCAAATGGCTTGATGGCAGGCAACACATGAGTCAGCAAGAGCAACACTCACAAGGTCAAATACAAAAGTTGCCAACATGCAGCTCAGGTAGACTTCCTCCGAACTAGTACTTAATGGTACCACTTACACTGATCCTGCTGACTTAGCCAACCTGCTGGCTGATAGGTTCAGTGCAGACTTCACCCCATTATGATCCCCCAAAGGCCCAGTTGACATCCCCGATACTTGTCTCACACCTCACATCTCTGTAGATCAAGTGTCAAAGGCCCTAGCCAAGGCAAAGAACACAGCTTCCATGGGACCTGATAGCATCCCGGGCTGTATTCTGCACCATCTCCAGCAAGAACTAGCTTTGCCATTGAGCACCCTATTCAACTACAGCCTAACTCCAGGCTTCATTCCAGCAGAGTGGAGAACTGCCATTGTCATCCCTTTGCAAAAAGATGGTACTACTACTGACCCGGGAAACTATCACCTCATCAGCTTGACAAGTCTGATCTGTAAAGTCATGGAGCGTATTATTATGGATCTCATAAACAAGGACATAGGCAATCTCCAAGCACTTGACCCCACCCAATTTGGATTTGTCAGGGGCAGATCTTGCCTACTGAACCTAGATGACTTCTTTGAGACTGTCACCAAGACCCTGGATGAGGGAAAGTCAGTACATACAGCTTACCTTGACCTGGCCAAGGCCTTTGACACAATCCCCCACTCAGACATCATTGAAAAGCTAATGCAACCTGGTTTTAATCCCTATCTAGTCAGTTGGGTGGCCAACTGGCTCACAGATAGGATCAACAAGGTCAAAATAGGCACTGCCACCTCAGACAGCAGACCTGTCACTGGTGGTGTTTTCCAGGGATCTGTCCTGGGACCCCTACTGTTTGACATACACTTCTCAGAGGTCCAGGCAAAGACAAAGGACCTGTGGATGACCAAGTCTGTGGACAAATGTAAACTGGATGCTGTTACTGACTCCCCAGTTGATGTTAACATACTGCAAGAGGGTCTCACAGCTACAAATAACTGGTGCCAAAGTCATGGCCTTAAGTTAAACGCAAAAAATGTATTATCGTACCATTTGGCAAAAACACGGCCCCTACTGATTACCACACCAATGGCAACCCCCTAAGCACACAACCTGTGGTGAGAGACCTGGGTTCTCAGGTTGTCAACAATCTCACATTCGACCATCATGTGGTGGTGGTGGTCAGAAAAGCCTTTTACTTGGCTCATCTTATAAGTATAGGGATTGCATCCAGAAAAAAGGAGGTCATTACCTCTCTGTACTACTCCCTTATTAGACCTAGAATTGAGTATAATGCTCCGTTTGGTATGTACCTCTTCAAACACCTGCACCAACTGGAAATCCCACAGAAATACCTCACTAAAAGAATCCATGGCCTCAAACACCTATCCTATGTGGACAGGCTTAAATCACTATCACTACTCAGTATCACACAGATTGCTCAGAGGTGATCTGTGTCTTGCCTACAAGACAATATCAGACCTTGCCCTACTAGAGATGCTCCATATCCGTAAGTCTTCGCACATTACCAGCTCGATAGGACTAAATTTGATATGCGACATCAACAAAACCTGCTGGAGAGACAGGATTGTCTCCCAGAGGCTGCCCCGTCTCTGGAATAGACTTCCTGTACATGTCAAACAGAGTGCCTCACTGACCCTCTTCAAATGCAACCTCGATGAGTGGATGGGAAACCATAAATTTGTCCCAGGGGTTCCACCTTTGTCCTTCATTGACAGGGGCGACAGGTGTTGACTGAGGTTTCTTTTTTGGGGATAAACTCTTGGTTAGGCTTCTAAGGGGCTAGTAACCTCCTATGATCCTAAGTAAGGAAAGGTCATTAGGGTAGAATCAGAGACTGCAAAGTTATTCCAAATGAACCTGTCAACCCACAACATAAACCACTGGTTGCTACAATCAGCTGCAAGCAGTGTTCACAGAAGGCTCTAAAGTCATCAGAAACTAGGCTAAAGACTTGGAAGTTGACCAGTGAGAAAACATGAGAGTTCAAGGACATACTCAGGACTCTAGCACCTCAGAAAGAATAGGAAATAGGTAGAGATGAAGGAGAATGGCAGCATCTCAAAACAGCTTGTGTGCAGACTATACAACAAATATAGGGTGGAGCCAGGTATGTAAATAAGGTACATAAGAAAAGCTTATGGTGGAATATAGAAGTTTAAGTAGTCATAAAAAAGGAAGTTATAGAAAAAAATGGGAGAGAGAAAAGCTGAACCAGGCTAAGAAGGAATACTGTTTGGCTAAGAAAGAAGCTAAGAGAGCAGTTCAGTAGCAAAAAACAAGGCATCAGAGACGCTCTACATGCTTCTGGAAAGTGACCCAGTAAACTCTAACAGATTGCAAGGCAAAGACAGAAAGATAAATAAGATAGTCCTCAGGAACCCTTCATAAGGGATGCCAGCAGCAACCTGCTCATCAGTCCACAGGACATCAAAGGCATATGGAATGCAGAGGTAGTGAATTTTGTAACAGAGATAAAACAACTGGAATTGAGATCTTTAGAAAAGGGTAGGAGCAAACCACATAAGAAAAATGGGAATTGTGGGAACAATACATATAGGGGAGGAATGATGTTTAAAAGATAGCAGGACTTAAATGAGCTATGTAATGTTTGACTGAAATGACTGGGTACATTATACGTGATGTATAATGCTTACCACTATGATTGTGTCAGTGTGGATTGTTTTCAATTATATAAATGTATGATTGCTTATGTTGTAGATGGTTTAATAAAAATGTTTCTCATTTAAAAAATAAAGGGGGCAGGAATTCAATAATTTATGTAATGCTACTTAGGTTATATGATATATAGCAATATATATGAAGTATAATGTTTGTTAATGTTAATTTGTTAATACAGTTCAATTACTTTTGTATAAATGTAAATTTGCATATGTCACAAGTGATAATTCAATAAAGGTGTTTAAAAAAGGCAGATGGAAGGCGTGCATCCAGTAGCTTATGAATGAAGAAAACCCCACAGATGTTGTACTGCAACAGACATGGCCTATGATGAAAGAAGAAGAGGAGCCCACCCTAGAAGAAGTAAGAACCACACTAAGGAAAATAAAGTCAGAGAAAGCAGCAGGCTCAGATGAGGTCATGACAGATATGATCAAGATGCTGTGTAAGTTAGGGAAAAATGGCTCCTGTGGATACTCATAACAGTATGGAGAGAGAATCCCAGATAACTGGAGAATAAACATTTTAGTGCCACTGTACAAGAACAAAGGAGACATTCATAACTGTGGGCGGTATAGAGGTAGCAAACTCTTGTCACAATGCATGAAAGTTCTGAAACAGGTGACTGATAAACAAATATGTAGAATAGTAGTAAGTAAGATGGGAGATCAGCAGTTTAGATTCACATCAAGATGCAGCCGACCCAATGTTTGCAGTGAGACAAATAGTAGAGAGGCGGAAAGAGTGCAACTGGACATTCTTAGACGTGGAGAAAGCATTGATAAATTCCCAAGAAAGCCAAGTTCTGCGATGGTTCCAAGTCCAAGAAACATTGGTAAAATTAGTGCAGACTATGTACAAGTATCCAATGATGCAAGTAAGATCATTCCTCAGACTCACAGAGGGATTCCCAGTGGGAGAGGATATGCATCAGGGTACAGCTTTGAGTCCCCTGTTGTTTATACTGTTGATGAATTACATTAGCAAACAGGTCAAAAGGAAAAGATCAACAAAGATGCTGTATGCAGAAAACGTAGCATTAACAGCAGACTGTGAACAAGAACTTCAGCAAAGGAAAGGGCAACTGAAGATGCACAGTATGAATCTGAGTACAGATAAGACAGCTGTAGTATCAGTGAATGACGGAAATCAGCAGATGTGAACTGAGATAGAAGGGAATATAGTGGAACAGGTTAACAGCTTCAAGTACCAGGGAGGGGTGGTTGAGGAGAAGGGATGTCTGAATGAGGAAGTTAAAGCCAGAACCAGAGGGACTGCAGCCAATTAGCACAGATCTTCAGGGGTAAATTATATCATAAGAATAACAGACAAGCTAAAAAGTAAGGTGTACAAAACAGTGGTGCAACCAGTACTACTGTATGGTACAGAAACCTGGGCAGTGAAGGCAAAGCAGCTGAGAAAGCTAGAGGTGATGGAGTAGAAGTGCCTCAGATAGTTGGTAGGATGCACACTGTGAGACAGAAAAAGAAATGAGAACATCAGACCAGAAGCCCAAGTAACTCCACTGCAGAGAAGGTTAAAGAGAACCGACACATGCAGAAAAGGAGAAGACAATCTGGTGAAGAAGATTTAGGACAGACAGAAATAAGGCAAGAGGAAGCAAGATCATCCAACAAAGGGATGGACGGATTGTGTGAGAGAAGACTTGTGACGGACAAGCATGACTGCTGAAGAAGGTAGAAGTGTGGCACTGAATCGAGACAGAGATGGCGACAGCTGATGTAACTTCCTGATCCCATATAGAAAGTGGGAAAAGGGGTTCATGATGATGATGATGTCTGACACTGATGTGCATTAGTGGGGTGCTGTTCTCCTCTGGTGCCATGCTTTGAATGAAATTTTAAACTGAGCTACCACCTGCCTGAGTTAGGGGCAGCTTATATGGATGTAAAAGAGCCCCACAACACTTACAGAAAAAAAGATGCAGGGGGTTTATTAAAATATGTATAAGAAAAAAACAGTGTACAAACACCAATTCAAAAGACCCCCCCAATGAAAAAAAAGAAGTTATGTTCTTACCATAATGTTCCATCTATGTCGAAGATCTTCATTCATTCATTACTGATGGGAGTAGGCCTTATAACAAGCTTGCGCCAACCAAAAAAAATTTCGAGCTAAGCTTACCCATAGTGCCCCTCTCTGTTACCTCAGATCAAGTTTGCCCGTAAGAAAGAAAATGGAGGCTTTTTCTGAGCAAGTTCCCTAATACAGGATTTGGACCAAATACGAACCTCCATGAGCCTTTTGGAGGGGGAAGGAAGGTGGGATGTAATGAATGAATGAAGATCAACAACACACATGGAACGTTATGGTAAGAACATAACTTCTTTATCTGATGTTGTTAATCTTCATTCATTCCTCACTGATGGGACAGATTCTCTAGCTACTTTATGTCTTGGGAGGCCCTATGGAAGGATGTTCTTGAGTACCATTGAACCAAAGGATGCTCTCCCCCTGGAGACCAAATCCAATTTGTAATGAGTGATAAAGGTGTGAGGAGTAGCCCATGTTGCAGCTGCATACATGGAAGCCCTTGAATGAAAAGAAACAGAAGTCGCCACCAATTTGGTTCATTGTGCTTTGACCTTACTTGATACAGGGATTTTGTTATGTTGGAAGGTAAAGCATATATAATTTCTCAACCGTTTAGATAAAGTTACCTTAGAAACAGAATTCCCCAAATTTGGTCCTGAGTAGGATACAAATAACTGGTTGGATTTTCGTAGTGATTTAATTCTGTCTAGGTAGAATCATAATTGTCTATGTACATCCAGTAAATGAAGGCAGTATTCTCCTTTATTTGAGAAATTTGAAAAGAAGATTGTCAATTCCAACATAACTTTGGGCAGATAGGAAGGATTAGTACGGAGTGATACTCTGTCCTTATGAAAGACCATGTAAGGGCGTTTTATGCACAAGGCTTGAAGTTCGGATATTCGATTGTTGAGGTGATGGCTACCAAGAATTGGGACTTCCAGGATAAAAATTTTATATCACAAGTGGCAGCAGGTTCGAAAGGAGATTGAGTCAAGGATTGCAGAACTAATGTCAAACGCCAAGGTTCGATTGGTTCTTTGAAGGGTGGTCTGATGTGCAAGACCCTTTCAAAAAGGTTTTACAGAGGCAATGGGAAATTAAGGATGAGTCTTGGAATCCATTGTGGAAATCTGAGATAGCAGCCATATGTACTCAAATAGTGGAGGCTGCCACTCCCGAATGAAGAAGGCTTGAAAAATAATCCAGTACAGCACTAACTGGAGCTGAGCAGGGATCTAGTTCTTTCTGTCGAGACCAAATAAGGAATCTCTTCCACTTGTTAAGATAAGTTTTCCTGGTGGATGGTTTGTGTGAAGTCAAAAGAATGTTACATACAGGGGAGGAAAGGTTATTCTGACTGGCAATTACTGGAAGTGGAGAAACCAAACTGTCAGCTTGAGACTTGAAATGTTTGGAGGCAACAACCCCAGAGGGTGTGACAGTAATTCCAGAGATGATCCAAAATCCATGATTGATGTACTAGGTGAGGCCAAAGAAAGGGAAACCAAACTTGTTGGGGCCAATAGGGTGCAATGAGGATTACTCTGCTTCTCAACCAGAGGGCCTTCTTTATAAAATGTAGAATCAGGGGAAGGGGAGGAAAAGCATAAAGAAGTCCCGTGAGCCAATCGTGTATTACAGCATCCCTTGGGGATTAGGGCAAAGTAACTGCTGGATTTGTGGTTTATTGGTGAGGCGAATAGGTCGCAGCAAGGATGGCCCCAGCGGTCGAAAATCTTTGCCATTATGGTTGGATTGAGGAGCCACTTGTGAGACAGGAGAATGCATCTGGTCAGTTTGTTTGCGATCATGTTGGAATGTGCATTGCTATGAGAAAGCAGATGGAAGCTACTGCCCATTGCCAAATTCTCATAGCCTCTTGACACAACGGGTAGGACTTGGTTCCCCCTTGTTTGTTGATATACCAGACCACTGACACGTTGTCGAACTGGATAGCAATTGTCCCTGACGGGAGGACAGCATGGAATGCTTGCAATGCTAGAAGCACTGCCTTCAGTTCTAGGACACTGATATGCAGATTGGCTTTCACTGGTGACCAAGTACCTTGGACAGTCTGTCCCTGGAAGTGCCCTCAACCCGGTCAGGGAAGCATCCGTGGTCACTATGACCTTGGGCTCTGAGGGGGAGAAAGGATGACTCCACAGGGCTTTGTCTGGCTTCATCCACCAAAGTAAATCTTGTTTGCATCAGTTTGTTATGCAGGTCTGGAAGGACAATGGATGAATCAAAGGGGACCACTGCCCTATTGTAAAATATAAGGGAAAAGTACAAAATAAGCAATTTATTGATGACCCAAAAAAGTTTTATAGAGAATTGGGAAATAAAGTAAAAGGAATTGAAAGACCTCCAAAAAAAAGAGGAAGTAGATACATTTTGGAGACGTATCTATGAAGATGCTGTAGAACATAACAAAGATGCTAAATGGAGAGAAGAAGTAAAAGAAAGAATAAGAAGTTTAAAAATACAGGATATGAAATGGGATGAAGTAACAGCCAGAGAGATTAAAACAAAGTTAAGAAAAGCCTTTAACTGAAAAAACCCATGCCCAGGTGCAATACCTAACTGAGTAAGAACTATTTATATGCATACCCTGAACAGACACCATACTGGCAAATAACAAGAAAAACAATGCTTTTACTTAAGAGTGAACCTGCAAGCTACCCTAAAAATTAAAGACCAACAACTTGCCTTCCGACGACTTATAAATTATACATGGGAAGTGATGCCGTCAGAGTTTATAGTATTTTAGAAGAAAACTCAATTATGGCAGTAGAACAAAAGGGCAATAAAAGAAAGTCATAAAGAACAAAGGATAATTTGTTGTTAAATAAAGTTATAGTGGAGAAGTGTAAAAAGGGGAAGAATCTAAGTATGGCGTGGACTGACTACAAAAAAGCATTTGATAGTATCCCACATTCATGGATAAAAGAGTGCTTAAAAATGTATAAGATACACCCTACACTGATTGACTACATTACAGTAACCATGAAACAATGGCAGACCACTTTGCAATTAAACCATGATAAAGGACAGATTATTATCCCAGGGATAAAAATTAAAACGGGGATATTCCAGGGTGACTCTCTGTCACCACTGCTATTCTGCCTTGCCATTAATGCATTAAGCTGTTTACTTAACAGCTTAGGCCATGGTTACAATTTGGCTCCTAGAAAACAACAAAGTGTAAAGACTTCTCATCTTCTCTTTGTTGATGATTTAAAACTGTATAGCTCATCAGATGAAGAACTGAAAGCACAGCTGCAGGTTGTCAAAACTTTTTCAGATGATATTAGAATGTCATTTGGTCTTGATAAATGTGCAAAAGCAACCTTTAAAGCAAGAAACTGCAGCACCAGGAAAACATCAGTTTGGGACAAGAATGTGATATAAAAGAACTTGAGCAAGAGGGAGTGTACAAATACTTGGGAACTGATGAAGGATCTGCAATAAAACATGAACAAATGCAAATAAAACTCAGTAAGGAATACTTTAGAAGTTAAATTAATCCTGCAAACAGCACTGACATCTAGGAGCAAGATCCAAGCTACAAATCAGTTTGCTCTTTCTGTCCTAATTTCAGGAATTTTAATAATGCTTTGACTTAGGAGTGGAGTCCATTCCCATCATGGCATTAGAAACCCAAAAGATTTGGAGCAATTAGCAAAAGGGCAAGACCACTGCACTAGTAGAAGCCACTGAAGTAATCTCATGTATAGTCTTGCCAGTGGAACTATTGTTATTGATGCTGCCATTGATCTGAATAGTTGAAGGACTGCACAAGCTGAAACTTTGTCTTGGGAGAGTATTGCCTGGAGTTGGGATGTCAATCTTTCCAGTCTGTGGGGAGGGAGGGAGGGAGGGAGATTAGGCAAGATTGAGTATCGAAAGTTGCCCCTATGAATTACAAAATCTGAGAAGGAATTAACTTACATTTCTCCTCGTTTTTGGAGATCCCTAAGGAATTTGCTACATTTAGGGTGTAGTGTAGGGCTGCAAACAGTAAACATTTGGTGGGGGCGGTAAGAAGCCAATTGTCTAGTTACAGAAACACCCGGAATCCTTGCAGTCTCAAGTGAGCTGTTACCATTGCCATGCATTTGGTGAAAACTCTGGGGGCAGTAGTGAGACCAAAAGGCAGCGCTTGAAATTGGTACTGATTGGTTCCCAGCTGGTAGTGGAGGAATCTTCTGGATCATTTGTTCATTTTTATGTGGTAATACGCATCCTGAAGATCTACTGAGCAAACCGTCTTTCTCCAGGAAGGGTATGATAGACTGAATTGTGACGATTTGGAATTTTGTTTGAACGACAAATTTGTTTAGGATGCTGGGGTCGAAGATTGGCCTCCAGTCCCGTCTTTTTTGGCACTAAAAAGAACCTTGAGTAAAATCCAGATCCTATTTGGTCTGGTGGGACTGCTTGGATGACTCTTTTTTTGGAGCAGCTTTTGTATTTCTTGAGCTGCTGATTCCCTTTGACAGGGTGGAATGTCGGAAATGTGCCTTAGTGGCCTTGGGCAAATATTGAAGGGTATATGGTAACCTCTGGCAATTATCTTCTACACCCAAGAATCTTTGGTTATCGTTCGCCAGGCAAAGTGGTGCAGAAAGAAACGTCCCCCGACTGCTTCCAACGGTAAGCAATCAGGCTGCTCTTCAGGAGCACTGGTAGGGCTGTCCAGAGAAATAATCTCTGGACCCCTGATTATGCGGACCCCCTCTGCCTCTGTAGGGGCACCTTCCAGATGAGTTTCCCCCTCTGCCCCAGGGAGTAAACTTGCCACATGTGTCTCGGAAAGGACCCGAGGACGTCTTGTGCCACATCTTTCTACTCCTCTGATTCCTAGAGTAGGATTGCTGGGGGTGGAAAAATGTATGCCCAGAGCAGACAGGGTCTTGCCATCCTTTTCACACTTGACTAACGTGGCTTTCACTTTCGGGCCAAAGAGAGAAGAAGCTTCCACTGGACCGTTGAGAAAGGAAGACGAGAAAGGGCCTACAAAATCACAAAGGTGCATCCAGGTGTGACGTCTCATGACAACACCTGAACCCGTTGCTCTAGATGCCCCTTTGGTAGTGTGAGAGATCAATCGCATGGACGAGTTAGATATAGATTCCAGGGTTGCAAGCTGTGAGGAAACTATGTCACGTACCTCTTCAGAGACTGCTCCTGCTAAGGTTGCCAAGAGTTCTGAGATTAGATCTCTCTGGAGCCTGGTAAAGTGTGCCAAGTAATTCAAGGTAAGCACTCGCTTCCCTAACCTGTCCATCGCCTGAGACTCCCTGTTTGGGGAATGGAAAGTATGGCTCTCCTCAGTGAGCTCTTTTTAGTGGTCACCACCATCACCATAGCATCTACCAGTAGACCTTTGGACCAGTGTGGACTTTCTTCCGGCGGGGATAAAATTTTGTCTGGTCTCCACGGGATTGGTTCAATGGTATCAGGACTCTTCCATGTGTGCTGCACTATGAGCTGGACTAGTCTGTCTGCAGGTGGGGTCACCCAAGAAGTAGAGGGCTGAGCACGAAAAGCTTGCAAGAATACAGAATCCTCAGAGGAGGGGTTGGTGGGCTTCCAGCCTCCCCGCTGTTTTAAAATTTCCAGTATGTCTCTGAAGGAAACATCCTCAGGGGGTGACTGTGGGGACCACTCCCCTTCATTGTAGTCCATATCTTCAGTGAGGGACTCTTCGGGGGAGTCCACGTGCTTCCTCTTGCATCATACGTGGTACCTCCTCAGTGGGGACATCCAAAGAGGACTCTGAAGAGAGGGTGCCCTATGGTAGGGTATCTTGAGGCTCTTGTGCTTGACATCCCGATGTGATGGACTGTGTCAGCTGCGGTTCAGAGAGGGAATATATAAGGTACTCTGACGCCGAGGGAACCATCTGTGTGCCTCTGGAGGCAAGAGCCATCTCCATCGCTTGGAAAGCTGACCCGCCTGAAGAGGGATGGGAGCCTGGAACTGAGAAGGACAACCTCGGAAATGGAGTCACACCCCGCTCCGATGAGCCCACTCCCAGGGAAGGAGCCCCAAGAAGACTTGGTGCTGCCAAGACTACTGGAACCGTAGTGGACAGCGCCGTACTAGGGTTCACAGTGCTGATGGGATAAAAGTAATTGTAGTAGTTAAGGCTCATTAACTTAATATTTAACTTATAATGTACCTGTGACGGTCCCTACTTCAGGCCAGTAATCAAGGAGCCTCAATCCTCACCACTGACACTGGTAAGGGTCAGCCACTAGGTGCAAAAAAGGATACACACAGTATTTTCAGATGCAGCTCTCTGTACCAAGCACAATTTCCCTTAACACCACACAAGGAGCACACTCCAGACCTGGGGTTGGACTCTGTGTCTCTCCAGGCCCCAAACAAGACTCTACACTGACCACTTTGGTGCTCTGTGTCCCTGTTCCAAGTAGCTGACACACACTGTTGGATATCTGATTTAGAGACCACACACACACACACACACACACACACACACACACACACACACACACACACACCTGGGAAAGGCTGGCACAGATTTACCAGCTGTGCCCCCTCTGCTCAAACTATAAGATAATTACGCTGCCACCAGTCAGTTACCTTAAGGCTGTTACAAGGGTACCCAATATGGTAGAGTTGGACCAATGCAGCAAGGCTTTCAGGAGCAGCCACAGTGTCACTGAAATAAGCCTAAGTGCTCTCAAGATGTTAAAAGTATTTTGCATAGGTATAAAGTACATTTTTTTCAGTTGTTTTTAAGTGTGGTGGGGTTTGTGGGCAGGCACTGCTGTTCTTTTTTCCTCCCTTCTTCTCTCTTTCTTCTTGTTCAGTTTTAAGAAATGTAGGCACTGCAATGTAAAAAAAGCCTGGTTAAAAAGCATGATAAAAGAAAAATTAATGGATTTTTTCTCATTCTTGCATGGGGAATGACTGGATTAAAAACCTTACATTGATTTGCTAACAAAACAGACAGTAAATTAAATGAAAAATAACATTGAATATTATGAGTTTTTTTCTAGCAAATACATGTATGCTCAGTAACAATTCTGCAGCTGGTTTTCATGTTTCCATGGAAACAATCTGAAAAAGAGAAATTGACTGCCTGGTTCTCATGTCTCCATGGAGACAATCTGATAAAGAAAAACTGGCTACAGTGTAGTGGAGAGTTATTGGCTTAGAAAAAAGAAAAGAAAATAAAAGAAAAATTGGCTAGGAGATAATGTTCTCTGAAATCATTCAGGGGTTTTCCAAAGGTAGACTGTTCTCTGAAAGCATTCAGAGGCTTTCCCAAAGTAGTTAATGTTTTCTGAAAGCAATGGAAACTGGAAATCAAAATATAAACCAAGTACACTAGATGTTGTGAATACAGTAACAGAGATAAAACAAATGGAATTGAGATCTTTAAAGAAGGGTAGGAGGAAACTACATCGAAAAAATGGGAATTGTGGGAACAATACATAAAAGGGATGAATGAGGCTTAAAAGGTGGCAGGACTTAAATCAGCTATGGAATGTTTGACTGAAAAAGATTGGGTAGCTTATAAGTGTTGTATAATGTTTGCAAGTGAGAGTGTGTCAGTACTGTTTGTGATGTAAAATGCTTGCAACTAGGACTGTGTTGGTGTGGTTTGTTTTCATTTATATAAATGTATGATTGCATATGTAGTAAGGGATGGTTTAATAAAGACTAAGTCCAACTACTAAAATGTAGGGGTCTATATCAGAACATCGAAGTTTTAAAACTTCGAATGTTCTGATATCGAACACTATTCAGCGAACTCTAAGAATAGCGAAGCTGCAGAACAGCGAATTCTTTCCTCGGGAAAGAATTTGGTTGGCCGTTTCAATGGCTTTGCTATTCTTAGCGTTGTGGTGGAAAGTTATGGGTTGGGTTCAGGTTAGTATGCGATTGTTTGTACTTTAGGGTTAGGGGCGGGTTAAGTGAGGTAGGGTTAGGGCGCGGGTTAGGCGTGTGTGCGATAGACTTTAGGGTTGGGGCGGTTTAAGTGAGTTAGGGTTAGGGCACGGGTTAGGTGAGTGTGCGATAGTGACAGACCTTAGGGTTAGGGTTTGGGTTAAGGTAAGTGGGTGGATAGTAGTGTATGTTTAGTTTAATGTAGTGTTAGATGTAGGAATTTAAGTGTATGTGTGTGGCTGATGTTTGTTTGATGTGCTTGTGTTGTGTGTATGTGTTTCGGTACAGTGAATTTTTTCCATGGGAAAAGATTCGCTGTTCTGAACGTTCGATATTTTCATGTTTAGATGTTTTAGGGCCGATGAAATAGCGTTCGCTATTTTCATCTTTCGATAATGTGATATAAATGCAAATGTAGAAATGTATAACTGTTAAATCTGCTGTGTCACATGTTAATTTAAAGTTGAATGTTGAATGTTATAAATGTTGAATGTTACTAATTTACTGTGATACATGTAACAAAATGAGAAGTTATGTACCTACCATAACGTTCCATGTTAGTTGTCTTCTTCTCGCCTTCTTTCTTGCTGGATGGTCCGACTCGGCCAATACTAAAGCTCGATAGCTAATTCCACCGACTCGAGGCTCCCCTATATCCCACAATGCTAGGCGGTAACTACTCAGATCTCGTTTGATAGCTAAAACCAAGCAGTTCTGGTCTCCATAGTATGGAGAAGAGAGAAAAGGAACCCACCTCTATATAAACCTGTATGTAACCTACCACAAACATAAAGGAGAGAATAGAGGTGGTAGAACATGTGGGAAGGAAGCCCCAATGGAAGATCCCAAAAATTCCTATCGGTCTGTCCAGGCTGGGGGGGGAGGAGGGTGGGACGCAAGAAAGAAGGCGAGAAGAAGACAACTAACATGGAACGTTATGGTAGGTACATAACTTCTCAATGTTAAGTTGTCAATCTCGCCTTCATTCTTGCTGGATGGGACCGCGTCCCTAGCACCTTACCCTGGGTGGCTTATCGGAACAGACTCTTGAGAACAGTGGAACCAAAGTTGGCACGGTTTCTGGAGGCCATATCCAATTTGTAATGCGAGATAAAGGTATGAAGAGAAGCCCATGTGGCTGCTGCACAAATGGAATCTATTGGTAGCCTGTCCTGAAAAGCTACAGATGTAGCTAATGCCCTGGTTGAATGAGCTCTAGGTCTTGAAGGCAGTTTTTGATGTCTGATTTCATAGATGAAGGTAATTATAGAGGTAAGCCATCTTGAAAGGGACACTTTAGAAACTGGAAAGCCCAATTTCCCTTCCGCATAAGACAGGAAGAGCTGGTCAGATTTCCAGAACTGTTTAGTCCTGTCTAAATAATATCGAAGTTGACGAACATCTAGAAAATGTAACTTTTGTTCCGACTTGTTGGAATAATCAGGGAAGAAGACAGGGAGATCGATAGTCTGGTTTAGATTTGCCTCAGAGGAAACCTTAGGCAAGAAGGACGGATTAGTCCAGAGGGACACCCTGTCTTTATGGAAAACTAAGTAAGGAGGACAACTGGAAAGAGCATGAAGTTCAGATACCCTTCTAGCTGATGTTATGGCTACTAGAAAAAGTGTTTTCCATGAGAGCAACTTAAGAGGGCATGAAGCCGCAGGTTCGAAGGGGGGAAGAATCAGGGATGCTAGGACCAAATTCAAGTCCCACTGAGGTGGGGGATCTTTGATTGGGGGCTTGAGCAAAAAGACACCTCTTAGAAAGGCTTTGCAGAGTTTATGGGACATGATACTGGAGTCCGAGACACTTACATGAAAGTTAGATATAGCAGCTAGTTGTACTCTAATGGTAGATGAGGAAGAGCCTAAATGAAAGAGCTCTGCCAGGAAGTCTAGAATAGACTGGATAGGTGCAGTGAAGGGGTCTATATTTTTTGATGCTGCCCAGAAGGAAAAATGTTTCCACTTACTATTGTAAATCCTTCTGATAGAAGACTTGTGAGAGGCTATCAGGATGTTACGGACCGAATGAGAAATTAAGGGAAGCCTGGCTAGGGTAGGAATCAGAGAAACCATGCTGTGAGGTTGAGAGATTGGAGGGAGTGGTGCAGCTGGCCCGACTAGTGGGTCAAAAGATCTGGCACTGGGTCCAGATGCCAAGGCTGCTCCAAGAGGTAATGATGCAGGAACGGAAACCATATCTGTCGAGGCCAGTAAGGGGCAATGAGGATCATAGTGACTCTCGAGGCGATAGCTTTCTGAATTAATTGAGAGATCAGTGGAAAAGGGGGGAAAGCATGCAGAAGTCCCCAGGGCCAATCGTGGACTAGAGCGTCTCTGGTGGATTGCCTGGTAGAGGGAAGAGGGTGAACAAATTGTGACACTTGCTGTTTTGGGGAGTAGCAAAAAGATCGCAGCAAGGCCGGCCCCATCTTTGAAAGATTTCCTCCAGCACTGATTTTTTTAGAGACCACTCGTGAGGCATGAGAATAGCCCTGCTCAACTTGTCCGCAATCACGTTAGACTTCCCAGGAATGTGCGTTGCTATCAAAAACCGCTGAGAAGAAATCGCCCACTGCCAAAGTCTGAGTGCCTCTCGACATAAGGGGTAGGACTTGGTTCCGCCCTGTTTGTTGATGTACCACACTACGGACATGTTGTCCGTCTGAATTGCAATAGTCCTTGTGGGAAGAGAGTCCTGAAGGGCTTACAACACTAAAAGCACTGCTCTCATCTCTAAGACATTTATGTGCAAGTGGCTTTCGAAAGATTGCCACGTGCCCTGGACTGTCCTGCCCTGATAATGCCCCCCCCCCCCACCCGACCAGGGAGGCATCCGTTGTCACCGTGGCGATTGGGGGGGTAGGGATGAAGGGTCTGCCCTGGAGAACTTGAGGTGATGTCATCCACCAAGACAGGTGATTCTTGCATGATTGGGTTAGCAGGATGATGTGAGACATTGGGAGCTGTTGGAAGGACCATTGAGAAAACAGCATCCACTGGAGGATCCGCATGTGAAAACGAGCTAAGGGGAGGAGTGTAATGGTAGCTGCCATGAGTCCTAATACCTTCAAGACTACCCTGGCTTTGATCTTGTTGCATTGAAGCAGAAGGTAAACTTGTTTGTGGATATCTGATACTCTTTGCTCTGTCAGTCTGGCAGAAAGAAGAACTGTGTCTAAGGTGGCGCCTATAAAGGTAATAGATTGACAAGGCGACAAGGCAGATTTTCCGAAATTTATTGAAATGCCTAGAGCTTGGCAAGTTTGAATGGTGAAGTCTCTGGATAAAAGAAGTTGACGCCTGGTGGTGGCAGTAAGGAGCCAGTCGTCCAAATATGGAAACACCTGGAATCCTTGACGTCTCAAGTGAGCCGCGACCACTGCCATACATTTGGTGAACACTCGGGGGGCTGTAGTGAGACCAAAGGGCAGGGCTCTGAACTGGTAGTGACTGGCTCCCAGCCTGAAGCGGAGAAACCTCCTGGAGCGTCTGTGCATTTTGATATGGTAGTACGCATCCTGAAAGTCTGTCGAGCACATCCAATTGTCCTGACCCAAGAAGGGTAGAATGGACTGTAGCGTGACCATCCGGAATTTTGTTTTCTTCATATACTTGTTTAGCTTGCTGAGATCCAGTATTGCTCTCCAGTCCCCTGTTTTTTTGGTACCAAAAAGAATTTGGAGTAGATTCCGGATCCTTGCTGGTCTGCTGGGACTGGCTGGATAGTTCTTTTTGACAGCAGCTTTGATATTTCTAACGCTGCTTGTTCCCTTAGACTGGGTGGAACGTCTGGAAGGGATCCTTTGGGTTGGGTTGGGATGTGAATAAAGGGGATCTTGTAACCCTCGGATATGATCGACTGTACCCATTTGTCTTGAGTGAGGGAAATGGCTTTTGGGTACAGTGATAATCTTCCCCCGACTGCCTCCGAAGGTGGACAGCCGGGCAGCTCCTCAGGGATGCTGAAAGGGTTTATCAGAGAAAGTCTCTCTGCTACCCTGGTTTTGCGGACCACCTCTGCCCCTAGGGCGGCATCTATTGTTGTTCCCCCTCTGCCTCTAGAGGGGAATCGACTTTGTGCGTCAGATGAGACTCCTTGTGGTTTGCGGAACCACATCCCCCCCCCCCTCTGACCTTTGGGATAAGGTCTGGAAGGGGTAGAAAAACAGACTCCCACGGCAGAGAGAGTCTTACCTTCCTGCTCGCACCTAGTCAATGTATCCTTCACCTGAGGCCCAAACAACGTTGAGCCATCAAAGGGGGAATTGGTGAAGGACGCCTTGAAAGGGTCCGCAAAATTGCAAAGCCGCATCCAGGCGTGGCGTCGTAAAGCTACACCTGTGCCTGCGGCGCTACTCGCCCCATCAGCCGCATATGAGATAAGCCGCATGGAGGAGTTGACAATCAAATTCAGGGTTGCCAACTGGGAGTTCATTTTGTCTTGGAACCCCTCAGCTGTTGGATCCTGCATAGCATCACCCCTATCCTTGAGTAAATCCCTCTGGAGACGGGTGAAGTGACACAAGTAGTTCAGCGACCGCATGGCAAAGGTCGCTGAGGAAAACATCCGCTTACCATACCTGTCCATGGTCCTAGACTCCTTATTAGGAGGATGGACAGGTACCGAAGGATCGGCTAATTCCTTCTTAGTGGCTGCGGCCACCACCATGGCATCAACAGAGACACCTTTGGATAAGAACTGTTTCTCTTTTGGGGCAGTAATAAATTTTGACGGCCTCCTTGGTGTAGGTTCCACCGAATCAGGGGCCGTCCAAGCCTTCCTTGCCACCACTTCCATGAGGGGGTCAAAGGGAGGAGACACCCAGGAGGTAGAAGGGCGAGAGCCAAATGCCTCAAGGTAGACTGACTCGTCCTCTGAAGGGTTAAGGGTGGGCCAGTTCTCCCTCTGTTTAAGGATTTCAAGGATGTCAGCAAAAGAGAAATCCTCAGAGGGGGACCGAGGGGAACCTTCAGATTCCTCCAAGTCAGTGTCGGATGTGATAGACTCAGGGGAGTCAATGTGCTTCCTCTTGCACTGTCTCTTCCGAGGGGGTTCCCCTGCCGGATCAGGAGAAGCCTCGGAAGAAGAGGATATTCCCAATGGGGAAACCTGAGGGGCTGGCTCTCTACGGTCTGGTACGAGGGGGTGGGTAGAAACCACCGCAGGCACTGAAGAGGGAGGAGCTGACGGAGCTGACCGTGGGGTAGACACGGGGTCTAGCACGCTCCGCATGACCTCGAAGGCACCCCGATCAGCCAAGGCCGAAGGTCCCCACTCCGAGGAGACAAGGACCCCCCCGGCACCGACAGGGACGGCTCCGAGGCCGATGTCGGAGCCGAACTCACTAGCGCCGACTCTCCGAGAGGGAGAACGGGGTCGGACAAGGGTCCAATGCCACTCGCCCCCTCAGAGCCGACGATAGAAGCCCGGAGCCGAGATCCCTCCAAAGAGGAAATCGGAGCAGACGACGGAGCCGAAAGGGAGGGTATCGGCTCTGATGCACCGACAGCCACGGCTCCGATGAGCCCCAGCTCCGAACTCAAAGGAGTCAGAGGAGGAACACAAGCAGGGATGGGAATAGCCGCTGACTGTTGAGTAGGGCTATGCAGCATTTGGGCCAGTGCCTCGGAAGTCTACTCACCACCCTTTGTAAGTCATGGTCGGACAGCCTGGAGGACCAAGAGGAATGGGACCTATGGCTCCGCTCCGACAGAAGAGGGGATCCCGGGGCCGAGTGGATGGAGCCGATGGAAGGGGACCTCGACCTCTTCTTAGAAGGTGGCTCCGATAAGACTATCAGAGCCGACTGAGTCTTAGCAACCTCGGCTCCGGCTGGAGCCGAGGTAACGGTTTGAGTCTTCGAAACATCGACTCCAGCCGGAGCCGATGTCGAAGCAGCCTTGATGCTCCCAGCGGACGGCTCTGAAGCTGGAGCCGACGGCCTGGAAGTCTTTGAAGGCTTCCCTGATGCAGACTGGGTCGAGGGGCCTTCAGGCTTTAATAAGCCTCGAAGAATAAGTTTATTTTTGCGTTCCTGCAGGACTCTTGGGCTGAATGCATGGCAAACAGCACAGGAGTCCTGCAGGTGCAAAGGTCCCAGGCAATAGACACAAGAAGTGTGACCGTCTGTCAGAGACATTTTCTGACAGCACGAGTCACACTTCTTGAAGCCTGAGACCTTGGAGTCTTTAGACATCCCAGAAGAGGAGACTGTATATCAAAAAAAAAAAAACACAGACACACCCTTTAACCAAAAACCTAATCACACTGAATGACAAAGGGAAAAGGGGGAGTGGGCCAAAGGCCTAGAACTTAAAAAGGAATAAAAAGGGGATAAAAACGAGGAAGACCCGATTTAAACTAAAAGGATACCCTGTACTATAAACTAAACTAAATAAAAAGGATAGGGGTAGATATTTGAAGTTTTAAACTGGAAAAAACTCACTAACCTGCCAGAGCCGGTAGAAGAAAGCACCTCGCAGCTAAACGGCAAACAAGATCTGAGTAGTTACCGCCTAGCATTGTGGGATATAGGGGAGCCTCGAGCCGGTGGAATTAGCTCTCGAGCTTTAGTATTGGCCGAGTCTGAGCCGAGGATCGGCTCCGAACCCATCCAGGAAGAATGAAGGCGAGATTGACAACTTAACATTGTTGATTAACACTGTTGATTGAATTAGTATTCTGTAAAATTATTTGTGGAGCTTTTCTCCCCGGCCTCTGCTGAGAAAGGACCTGTGTCCAGACAGACTTTCCCAGTAAACAAATGTAAAATAAATAAATAAAATCAATAAATTAAAAAAAAAAAACTTGGGATCTCTGGCCATCATTGGAATTGGGGGAAATCAAGTTTTCAACCTGAGGGATTTCAGATTCAAGTGAGGCTGACTTGATGGATGCGATATCAAGTCTGGAACAGAATCTAGGACCCAAGGATGGTGTAAATGTGATACCACAGAAAGGGGAACCTAACTTGTCTGGGCCAAAAGGGGGCTATAAGGATTACAATCATTCTGCAGTGGGCTGCTTTCTGCAGAAACCTGATCACCAGGGGTATTAGACAATACACTTAAATGAGACCTGGGAGCCAAGCATACAGTACAGCATTGCTCAGTGACTGTCCCTTAGGATGGATCATGGCAAAAAAGCTGCTGCACTTCATGTTAAATGTGGTAGCTGAGACATTGTGCAGCCACTGACGGATTGAGGGACCACTTGTGAGGACTTAGAATGCTCCTGCTCAGAGTGTTGGCTAGAATGTTGGCCTTCCCTGGTATGCACATTGCTATCAGAAAGCACTGCGAGGACATCACCTCCTGTCACATCCTCATGTCCTCTCAACACAGGGGATAGGACCAGTTTTCCCCTTGTTTATTTATGAACCAAATAACTGCCATGATGTTGTTCTGGATAGTGATTACACCTTTGTGGAGGAAGTCTTGAAAGGCCTGTAATGCTAGCAGGACTGCTCTCATCTCCAAAACATTGATGTGTACATGGGCCTTTGACTGGGACCAAGTACTTTGGGCCATCTTCTATTCATAATATTCCCCCAACCCCAGGAAGGATGCATCCATGGGCTAAGGAAAAATAAATGGATGGCCAACAGAAACATGATGTGACGTCAGCCACCAGAAGATGTAATGATGACAAGTGTCAGTGAGATGAGCAGGAAAGTTCACTGAATAAGTTGTAATAGACAACTGGACTGAGAGTCAACTGAAGAACCCTCATGAAAACCTGGCCAGAGGGACAAGACAAATTGCAGCAGCCATCAGACTAAGAAGACAAAAAAAAATAAGGACATTTATGGCCTCTAACATAACAATAGTTGATTGGCTTGAAAATATGGAAATAATCTTAATGGAGGAAGTCTGGCAATCTTGTTAGTAGTATCCAAATGGCATCTGATAAACTCTAGAGCTTGAACAAGTTCCAGGTTGGATTTGTTGAAACTGACTGTAATACCCAAGGACAGACATAGATAGAACAAGGAGTCTCTTGGCTAAACCAGCAACACCCTTGAAGTCACCATGAGGAGCCAGTCATTCAGGTACAAAAGACCCAGAATCCCAGCAAGCTGAGTCCAGCTGCTACCACTGCTAGGTTAATACCCAGGGAGTTGTGGCAAAACCAAAGCTCAAAATTGGTAGTGACTTGCTTCTTGCACGAAGCACAGGAATTTTCTGGAATGCCTCACTATCTGTATGTGATAGTAGGCATCTTTGAGTTCCATCATGCACATCCTAAAAAGGTAGAAGTAGAATGGACTGCTCCATCACCATCTGGAACTTGGTCTATTTTATGAAAATGTTTGGTTTGCTTAGGTACAAAATGGGACTGAGGTCATTTGTTTTCTTTGGTACCAAAAAGAATCTTGAATAGATCCCAGATCCCCTCTGGTCTGGTAAGACTTCTTGGATTACTTGTTTTTTGATCAGTTTTAGGATCTCTGTTGCTGTTTACTTTTCTTGGTGGGGTGATATGTCTGGGAGGGGTTTCTATCTCAGACTTCAGGTAAATTGAAAGGGAATGGCGTAACCTCTGGAAATGATTCTTAGCACACAGGCATCTGATGTAATGGCCTCCCAAGCTTAAGGGTGGAGTGCCAAGTTCCTCCAAATACCTCCAGAGTGCAGCAGTCTGGCAAGTTTTCAGGAGTGCTGGAAGGGCTTCCCAGTGAAGGGTCTTTGGAGGACCTGATTCCGTAGACCACCACTGCTCCAGGGAGGCATCCATTAAAGTCCCCCCCAACTTCAAGGGAACCTTCAACAGGAGCATCTTGGAAAAATTTTAGCAATTTTCCAGAAAAGCAGCCCCCCCCCCCTTTGATTTCTAGAGACAGTCTTTTGTGGGGTGGAAAAGTGATCTCCTACAGCAGAAAAACATTTTGCCATTCTGTTTGCCTCTAGTTAGTGTGTCCTTAACTTTGGGTAGATAAAGTAGACCCATCAAAGGGGGCATTAAGGAAGTATGCCTTGAAGCAAAATTACATAGGCACATCCAGGCATGATGGTGACCTACAATGCCAGTGCCTGCTGCTCGTGCTGCACCATCCAGTGTATCTAAGAAAAGACACATGGATGCATTAGAAATAGATAACACAGTGGCCAACTGAGTCTCCAAGTGCATACGCAACTTGTGGAAAGGTTGTGATGCCACCAACTTATTAAGTTCCGTGCTTAGATCTCTCTGATGCCTACTAAAATGTGCCATATAGTTCAGAGCACAAACAGAAAAGGTGGCTAAAGCATATGTGCACTTTCCAAATTGGTCCACTGGCCATGACTCCCTATTTGGGGGAGAAAAGAAAGCCAAGCAAACAATCTGATCTCTCTAGGATATTAAGAAGGACAATGGGTTGACATATTATTCTAAGAAACAGGCACCCCCCCAAAAAAAGTTATGTACTCACCATAACGTTCCATCTGTGTTGTCCATTTTCATTCTTCCTCAACTGTTGGGTTCACATCTCACCCTCGGATCTGACTCGGCTGCTTTTTCCAGCTCGTGGAACATTGGAACTCTCAAGTTCCTCCCTTTCCCATAATGCACTACCATGTCTCAGATTGTGTTTGCTGATCTTTTGGCCTATATAGTAATTGACAACTAATAACATGAGACATATGATGAGATAATAGTATCTGTAGGTTAAATAAGGGAACATTGGTTCTTTTAGCATCTTCTAATCCTTCCAGAAATCAAATTGTTAGAGGGTTGGAGGGAGGGCAGTTGAGGAAGAATGAAAATGGACAACACAGATGAAAAGTTATGGTGAGTACATAACTTTTTTATCTGATATTGTCATTTTCATTCATTCCTCAGCTGTTGGGATGGAGTCCCCAGCTACCTAAATCCCAGGAGGACTCTAAGAAAGGAAATTCCTGAGCACCGCTGAGACAAAGGCTGCTCTTCCCCAGATCCAATTTGTAATGAGCAATAAAGGTATGAGAATTATCCCAAGTTGCAGCTGCATAAATATTGTCCAAGGAAGATCTGGATAAAAATACAGTAGTTTCCAAAGACCTGGTGGAATGAGACTTTAAAGGTTTTGGCAAAAACAAACTCAATTTTTTATACACAAAGAAAATACAATCAGTTAACCATTTGGCTACAGTCACTTTACTAACTGATTTGCCCAGTTTTGAATACAAAAAGGAGACAGATAATTGATTTGATTTTCTGAAAAAATTTGTCCTAGCTAAATAAAAATGTAACTGTCCGTGAACATCCAACACGTGCAATGTGAACTTTCCTTTGTTTGTGAAATTTGGAAAGAAAACTGGAAGGCTGACATATTGATTGTTATTGGATTCTGACACCACCTTAAGAAGGAAGGATGGGTTGGTTTGTAAAGATACCTTATACTTATGAAAAAATCAAATAAAGAGGGTTATAAGATAGGGCTTGAAGTTCTGAGACTCTTCTAGTAGAGGTAATGGCCTCTAAAAAGACAGTCTTCCAGGTTAAACATTTTAGTTCACATTTGGCTGATGGTTCAAAGGGAGACTGGGTCAAAGATTGTAAAACCAAATTCAAATCCCACAGAGGAGTGGGATCTTTAAAAGGAGGTCTTAGAAGAAATATTCCCCTTATAAAGGTCTTACAAGCAAGGTTAGCCCCATCGATGGAATATCTTTTCTGCCACTTTCATGTTGAGTGACCACTCGTGAGGCATTAGAATGGACCTGCTTAACTTGTCTGCTATCATGTTGGATTTTCCCAAAATGTGCACTGCTATCAGAAATTGATTGGATGAGATCGCCCATTGTCACACTCTCTAAGCTTTTCAACACAGGGGATAATATTTGGTTCCTCCTTGTTTGCTGGTGTACCAGACCACTGACATATTGTCCGTCTGAATAGCAATGGTCATGGAGGGGAGAGTGTCTTGGAAGGCCTACAATGCTAGGAGGACAGTTCTCATTTCTAGGACATTGATATGCATATTGCCCTCTTTGGGGAACCATGTGCCTTGGACTATCTTTCCCAGGAAGTGCCCCCCCTCACCCAATTTGGGAAGTACCTGTGGTAACTATGGCCTTGGGCTGAGGCAGAATGAAGGGGCAACCTTGCATTATCTGATCAGAGTAAATTCACAAAAGGAGGTAATTTTTGCATGCCTGGGTTATCTTCATTTGGGTGGATAAAGGTTGGTGAAGAATAGACAACTGAGTCTCTAGGGTCCATTGAAGAATTCTCATGTGGCATCTTGTTAATGGAACCATAACTATCACAGCCGACACTGACCCCAATGCTTGAAGGACTAATTGAGCCAAGAGAGAGGAATTTTGAATGATCTTTTTGACCTAGAATCATTTGGTTTGTACCCTTGGTAAAGAAAGGAAGGCTGACAAGGATACTGTGTCAAGCAAAACTCCAATATTTGAGTTGGTTCTAGTTGAGATTTGTTGTGATTGATAGTAATTCCCAGGTGAGAGCATAACTGGTGTACATAATCTCATGCTTTGATCAGATGATGCCTGGTTGGAGCAGTTTTGAGCCAGTTGTCCAAGTAAGGAAACACCTGAAATCCTTGCAGTCTCAAATGAGCTGCCACTACTGCCATGCATTTGTTGAACACCCTGGGGGCTGCAGGGACTCCAAAGGTCATTGCTCTGAAATGGTAATAACTGGCTCCCAGCTGGAAGCATAGGTATCTTCTGGATTGTCTGTTCATTTTTATATGACAGTATGGCTCCTGAAGATCTTTTAAGCACATCCAGTCATTCTTGTGCAGAAAAAAAAGGAGAATGGAGTGAATTGTGACCGTGCAGAACTTGGTGTACTAAAATGACTTGTTCAGAATGCTGAGATCCAAAACTGGACTCCAGTCCCTTGTTTGCTTGGCAATAAAAAGAATCTTGAGTAAGTTCCAGACTCCTTCTGGTCTGGGGGGACCTCTTGAATGGCTCTTTTTTTCTAGCAGATTTTTTATTTCTAGTGCTGCTGCTTTCCTTTCACTGACTGTAACATCGGGAATTCTGTTTACTGTTACCGGGGGTAGGAGAAAGGTTATTATATAACCTCTGGAAATAATCCTCTGCACCCATGAATCTTTTATCTCTAGACAGGCTCTGTGGTGCAGGGATAAATGACCCCAGACTGCCTCTAGAGGTGGACAGTTGGGCCTCTTTTTAGGAGAACTTGTAGGATCTGTCCGATATGGTATCTCTAGATATTTGGTTTTGCAGACCTCCTCTGCCATGTGGGTGGTATCTTCCATTAGAGTTCCATCTCCGTGTGCATCTTGAAAGGGATCCTGCGACTTATTGAACCACATTTTTCGGCCACCTTGTTGATTTCTAGAAAAGGTTCTTTGAGGAGTTGAAAAATGTACACCCACAACAGACAGTGTTTACCTTCCTGCTCACACTTGGATAGTATGTCTTTAACCTTGGGGCCAAATAAAGAACTTCAGTCAAAAGGAGCTTTGACAAAAGAAGACTTGAAGGGCTCAGCAAAATCACAGAGACACATGCCAGCATGCCTCCTAATGAAAATGCCTGAACATGCCTTCCTTGAGGTACTTTTAGCTGCATGGGAGGTGAGCCTCATGGACGAATTTGAAATAGACTGTAGGGTAGCCAGCTGTGAGGCAATCAAACTCTCTGCCTCAGAAGTTATGGTCCCAGAAAGGGATTTGGTAAGTTCTTTAATCAGATTCCTCTGAAGTTTAGTGAAGTGTGCCAAATAATTTAGTGACTAAATTGCAAAAGTTGTTGAAGTATATACATGCTTCCTGAATCTGTCCAGTGCTCTAGACTCCCTGTTAGGGGGATGAACAGAGGAATTTTGTTCTTAAAAGTTCCTTTTTTGTGGCCGCTACTATGATCATGGCATCATCTGGTACTCCCTTGCTCCAAAATTCCCTATCCTTGGGTGGTGCCAGGATCCTGTCTGGTCTCTTGGGGATCATCTCAATGGAATCAGGTTCCTTCCATGCCCAAAACCTGTTAGCAATCTCTAAACTGTAGATGTCTGATAGGTATGCATCTGCAGTCATCACATATGGGTTGTCCTGCCTCAGGCAGCCCTTGATCGGCAGTTCAAAGTCTGGGTCAGTGCTGATGTCGCCCTTTCCCCGACGTCAGAGTGCCTGGGGTATAAAAGCATCAGCCGACGCCATCTTCCTCAGTGTTTCTTGCCCCAGATGCCAGGTGCCCTCAAAGGAAGGCTAAATTTGGAGAAATGCAATAAATTCCAAACATGCACAGAATGTGCATGTTTGGAATTTATTGCATTTCTCCAAATTTAGCCTTCCTTTGAGGGCACCTGGCATTTGGGGCAAGAAACACTGAGGAAGATGGCGTCGGCTGACGCTTTTATACCCCAGGCACTCAGACGTCGGGGAAAGGGCGACATCAGCCGACACCGGACCCAGACTTTGGAATCCGGCCGACCGAAGGACTGCCTGAGGCAGGACAACCCATATGTGATGACTGCAGATGCATACCTATCGGACATCTACATTTGTACAAAACTGTACTATACCTTGTTTAGGCAGAGACCACGATGTCTCGGCCTGTCGTTTTTGCGCTACTTTCAATAAACGCACTATTAAGCGTCGGGCAGAGTTCGCCCAGCACTTTTTTGGTAAAACCTTTGATTATAAAATGTCGTCGGATACTCCGACTACCGTTTTGTCCAAAAAACGCAAGGACAAAGACCGACACCACGCCAAAACCGGCTACACGTGGTCCGGTTCTCAGCGAGGCGCCTACACAGCTCCTGACTACCGACGGCACTTCTTTGGCGGTGTCCTCTGTAACAGAGACCGCAGGTACCTCGGCCCATACCCAGATTACAACCACCGAAGCCACTGTGAGTGTTGAGCCTCCTAATGTGGATAGGTCCACTTCCACCCATGGTGTTTTTAGACCCTCATCTTCCTTCTCCATTAAGGCCTTTACTAAGTCCAAATCAGCCATGCATCCCAAGAAGCCTGTTGCACAGGGCCCATCTCCAGGCCCCATGCCTAAGAAGCAGATGCTAAAAATGGCTGAGGATTTAATTACTCTTATCAGGGGTTCCCCAGCCCCCTCCAGACAAGAGACCCCAAGTGGAGGAAGCTTCTCCCTCTTCTGACCAGGATTCCATTTTTTCAGAACATTCTGATGAAGAGGAACACTCTTAGTCCCCTTTTGAAGATTCGGATGCTGAGCAGTCCATTCCTTCTGTATCTCCCCCAGAGGATTTCTCTTTTGGGGAAACCTTGCAAACCTTGAGGGAACACTTCCATTGGGAAGGCCAAGACTTTTCTGATTCCAAGAAAAGACTTGGGGAATTTCTTTTGTTACCTCAGCACAGACCTCTGGCGATACCTCCTGTCTTGGACATACTTGCTCTAAACCCTCAAAAGGACCAGGACATAGTCTATACTCATATTCTGTCTCCAAATTATGGAATTCCCTACCCCTAGTTACCAGATCAATCCCAGTCCTAACACTCTTTAAAGTATCTTTAAAAAAGTATCTAAGTAAAACATGGCTCTGCACTTGCACAACTCCAGGTTAAGCCCACCACTACCTCTGCTTCCAGGCTAACCCCACCCTCTTTTCTTTCAGTCTCCTTAAACTGCAACTCGGTCTGCACAGCCTTTATGTGTCTTTAAACTCCCACTCGGTCTTTGCTGTTTAACTGCAATATTATTATTCCCCTAATTTTAGCCTATATTAAGTTTCAAGAAGGATTCTGAGTGATAAACTTCACATCTCCTATGTAACATGTGGTTCACTTCAACATTATCAGAAGCTTATTATAACTTCCATCTACTCTGTGCTGTTATCCTGTCCTTGTTATCTTATCCTTAACTTAGACTCCTAAAAGTCTTCTTCTTCTTTCGGCTTTTGCCAGTTAGGGATCGCCACAGTGGATCACATGTCCACTCAAGATTGGCAGTGGAGTTTTACGGTGCTGAGTTGCCAGCCCAGCACCCAACCTTCCACAGAAGGCACACACATGCACGCACTCATGCCTAGGGCCAATTTAGAGTTTCCAATCCACCTACAGCATGTCTCTGGAATGTGGGAGGAAACCGAAGCACCTGGGGGAAACCCACGCAACCACAGGGAGGACATGCAGACTCCACACAGAAGGCACCCCAGCTGAGGATCAAACCAGCGAACCTCTTGCTGTGAGGTGGCAACGCTAACTGCTGCACCACCGTGGCTGCCCTTAGACTCCTAAAAGTCTACTGTATGATTATTTAGTGCCATGTCACATGACCCATGTTATATTGTAAGTTGATTTCTCATGATCCTACTAGAACGCTATTGTAATGAATTTTAATGCTATGAGTATGTCTTGTAATGTTTTAATATCCGCATGTATAGTTTATAGTGCTAAGTTTTTATACATCTCTATGTGGAGCTTTTCTCCCCGGGCCTCCAATGAAAATGGGTTCTGTTGACCCAGACATACTATCCTGGTAAACAAATGTCAAATAAATAAATAAATAAAAATGAGCATCGGATCCGCAAAGGTCAAACTGGGAGAGGAGAAACTAAGAGACCATGCCTGGAGCCATCAGAGGAGTAGGTGCCGGGAGGACCCCCAGATGGATCTGAGTCCAAACGAATTTCCACATCCTCCTGTCAACATCAGCTTCTGATAGACTCCCCAAAGACTGGAAGAACCTGAAGAACAAAGCCACCAATAGTGGTCAGGGTCAATGTTAGGGTCTGTCTATGGTTAGCTGGCTCCAGGGCTTAGAGACAGGGTGAAAACAGGAAATGGATCCGAAGAACATGGCCGAAGACGGAGTCATATCATTCAGAGTCTTCAGTGCTGGGTTAGATGGGCTAATGGATCTGGAGACCTCTTTCTCGACTTTTCTTGAAGCTTTTCCTGCTCCCTTTCCTTCTACTTACTTCTCTATTTCCCTTTCTCCTTCTCCTTGCTCACCTTCACTTTGTCAGATTTCTTTGAGGAGGGACAGGAGATTTCAGAAGTATAAGGTGCCAATCTTCACACTGGGCAGGGAGGAGGCCCTTAAGAACCAACTTATCTTAACAACCAGCGAGTGCCCTGGCCCTGAAAGAGGCACAGACCTCTCACTCAACTTCTAGGGGAACTACACCTAAGCAACAAACACAAAAAGAATTAGAGTCTTTGGGGTGGGATTTTGTGCCCGCAAGCTATATCCAGAGGCCTTGTCTGTCATAGTAAAATGTAGCTGTTACAACCACCAGACAGAAAAAAATACTCTCTAATCAGCAGAGAATCCAACTACAACAACAAGAAACCACTAACGACTATACTCTAATACAACAGGAACTATTAAAAAGAAGTTATGTTCTTAACATAACTTTCCATCTGTGTTGTCCATTTTCATTCTTCTTCAACTAATGGGATCAGATCCGACTCGTCTGTTATACTAGCTTGTGGCCACCAACAAACTCTCGAGCTCCATCCCTACCCATAATGCACCACCCCTAACATTCCTCAGATCTTGTTTGCAGCATGACAGGAAGACTATAAAATAATTGCCATAACTGGAGTTCAACACAAAGGACATAGGTGTCCTGAAGAGTCTCATTCCTCCAGAAGTCCGTTATGAAAACTGGAGGGGGATGATGGGTGAGGAGTTAAGGAAAAATGAAAATGGACAACACAGATGGAACGTTATGGTAAGTACATAACTTCTTTATCTGATGTTGTCAATTTTCATTCATTCCTCAACTAATGGAAGAGCGTCCTCAGCTACCTAAAATCCTGGGTGGACTCTAAGGAAGGATATTCCTGAGTACAGCTGAGCCAAAAGCTGCTCTTCCCTTCGAGACTAGGTCTAGTTTGCAATGAGTGATAAAGGTATGAGGATATGACCATGTTGCAGCTGCGCATATATCATCCATAGATGCTCTAGACTGGAATACAGCAGAAGTTTCCATAGATCTGGTTGAATGAGCCTTTAAAGGTTTTGGTAAGGGTAGATTCAACTTGTTATAGACAGATAAAATGCAATCTGTCAACCGTCTAGCTAGAGTCACCTTTGTAACTGATTCGCCCAGTTTAGTATGTGCAAAAGAAATAAACAGCTTATTTATCTTTCTAATTTATTTTGTTCTATGTAGGTAGAAACATAATTGTTTATGAACATCCAGCAAGTGCAGCATATATTCCCCTTTATTTGTAAATGTTTGGAAGAATTCTGGCAAGTTAATGGATTGGTTAATGTTGGATTCTAACACCACCTTAGGCAGGAAGGAAGCACTAGTATGTAACATGACACTATCCTTATGAAAAATCAAATAATGAGCCTTAGAAGATAATGCTTGAAGTTCTGAAATTCTTCTAGCAGACGTAATTGCAACTAAAAAGATAGTTTTCCAGGACAAAAATTTAAGATCACATTTAGCTGCAGGTTCAAAGGGAGAATGTATCAAGGCTTGCAGTATCAAATTTAAATCCCATGGTGGTATGGGGTCTTGTATAAGAGGGTCTTAACAGAACAGTACCTTTTACAAATTCTTTGCACAGTTTAGAAGATGACAGGGAAGGATCTTGAAACCCTACATGAAAATTAGATATTGCTGTGAGTCGAACTTCAATAGTTGATGAACTAGCACCCTCATTAAACAAACACACTAAAAGTTCAAGAATAGAATGAATTGCAGCTCAGAAGGGATCTCTCTGATTCTGCTCTGCCCAGTAAACAAACCTTCTCCATTTACTCCTGCAGGTTTTTCTAGTAGAAGGTTTATGGTAAGATAAAACTACGGAATAGACAGGGAAAAAAAACATTGATTGCCTGGCAATTAAAGGAATTGGAGAAACCATGCTGTTAGTTTGAGATTTGAGATATCCCGGGGCACCATACCAGTCAGGTGAGATAAAAGGTATGGAATTGGATCCAGAAGCCAAGGTGGGTACAGAAGATGAGCCCAAAGAAGGGCAACCAAACCTGCCAAGGGCAGTAAGGTGCAGCAATGAGAATGACTTTGCTCTTCAACCTGACTGCTTTCTGAAGGAATTTGGGAATCAGGGGAGTCGGATGATAAGCATACAGAAGACTGGGGGCTACTCATGCAGTACAGCATCCCTCGGTGATTCCTCTGGTGCAAAGATCAGGGCAAAGAAGCTGCTGGACTTGTTGTTCATGGGAAATGCAAAAAGATTGCAGCAAGCCTGGCCCCACTGACTGAAAAATCATTTCTGTCACCTTGTTGTTAAGAGATCACCAGTGAGGTAATAAGATGGACTTGCTCAGTTTATATACTATCCTGTTGGATTTCCCCAGAATATGTGTTGTTATTAGAAAGCAGTTGGAAGATATCATCCATTGCCACATTCTGAGGGATTCTTGACACAAGGGATAAGATCTGGTTCCCCCTTGCTTGTTGATGTACCAGATTACTGACATGTTGTCTGTCTGGACTGCAGCTGTTACGAAAGAAAGAGAGTCCTGGAACGCCTGCAGTGCTAAGATCCCTGCTCTCATCTCCAGAACAAGGATATGAAGTTGGCCTCTATGGGGGACCATGTGCCTTGGAATGTCCTCCCTAGGAAGTGCACTGCTCCCCCCAATCTGGGACATATCCATGGTCACAATGGCCTTGGGCTGAGGGGGATGAAAGGATGACCTTGTAGCAGCTGTTGTGACTGCAGCCACCAGGAAGGGTAGCATTTTTATACCTGGGTTATTCTTATCTTCGCTGACATGAGTTGAGAAAGCACTGACCATTGTGTTGCTAGCATCCATTGTAGAATTCTCATGTGGAATCTTGCTAAATGGACTAAAATTATTGCCACTGATATCAACCCTAGAGCTTGCAGAATCAGTGAAGCTGAGATTCTGGTACTGCAAATTATTTTCCTGAGCTATATCCTTATTGTTTGCCCTCTTGATAATGGAAGAGAAGCTACCATAGATTGTGTGTTGAACACTGCTCTTCTGAATTCCAATGTCTGGGTTGGTTGTAAATGAGACTTGTAATTTAACACCTGATCTCATGCTTCTACCAGCTGATGCCTGGTCAGGGCAGTAATGAGCCAGTCATCTAAATACGTCGGCTACCACTGCCGCACACTTGGTGAACACCCTGGGGGCTGTGGTGAGACCAAAGGGCAGTGCTCTGAACTGATAGTGACTGGCTCCCAGCCAGAAGCGTAAGTACCTTTTGAATCGTCTGCTCATCTTTATGTGACAGTATGCATCCTGAATGTCTATCGAGCACATCCAGTCATCCTTGGGCAGAATGGACTGAACCGTGACCATCCAGAACTTTGTGTGTCGAACTGACTTGTTCGTTACACTGAGAATCAAAATTGGTCTCCAGTCCAGTGTTTTCTTTGCCACTAAAAAGAATCTTGAGTAAGTTCAGGATTCTATTTGATTTGATGGGACCTCTTGGATGACTCTTTTTTTCTAGCAGCTTTTGAATTTCTAGTGCTGCTGCCTCCTTCTGATTGGGTGGAATATCTGGAAATTGTTTTGACAATGGAGGAGGTAAGGAAAAAGGAATTATATAACCACTGGAAAAAAATTCTCTGGACCCAAACTGTCTTCTGTTATATCTAGCTAGGCACTCAGGTGCAGAGACAAGTGACCCCCGAATGCCTCCACATGTAGGTAATCAGGCCTCCGTTCAGGAGCGCTGACAGTGTCTGTCTGAAAAAGAATTTCTAGAATCTGGTTATGTGGGCCTCCTCTGCCACAGGGGTGTCATCTTCCATTATTGCTCCCCCCTCTGCCTCTGGGGGAACTAACTACACGTGTCCTAGAAAAGACCCTGAGATTTTCTGAACCACATTTTTCAACCTCCCTGTTGATTCCTGGAAAAGGTCCTTTGAGGGGTCAAAAAATGCACACCCACTGCAGAGGGTCTTTCTGTTTTTCTCACACCTGGAGAGTGTCCTTTATTATGGGGCCAAAAAAAGAAATGCTGTCAAAGGAGGCATTGAGAAACGATGACCTAAAGGGCTCTGCAAAATAACACAGGCATGTCCAGGCATGCCTCCTGATGGAAATACCTGAACCTGTAGCCCTTGAAGCACCTTCTGCAGTGTGCGAGATAGGCCTCATGGACAAACTGGCTACAGCTTGTAGGATAGCCATCTGAGAGACCACTGAATATTGATCCTCAGCAATTCTGGTTCCAGAAAGAGATTTGGATAGGTTTTAATCAAATCTCTTTGCAGCCTTGTAAAATGTGCCAGATAGTTCAGTGATCTGAGTGCAAATGTCTCTGAAGCATAAACATGCTTCCCAGATCTGACTACCACCCTAGACTCTCTATTAAGACAATGGACAGTAGAATTCTGTTCCACAAGTTCATTTTTTGTAGCCGCCACCACAACCACATGGCATCCATTGGAACCCCCTTACTCCAATATTCCTGGCTTAGCCAGAATTCGGTCTGGTCTCTTGGGGATTGGCTCAATTGTATCAGGTTCCTTCCACAACTGGGTAGAAATCAAATCAATAAGTTCATCAGCAGGCGGAGTAACCAAGGAGGTAGATGGGTCAGTATCAAATGGTTCCAGAAATACTGATTTCTCAAAGTGTCTTGGGAAGACCAGCCACCCTTCTGCTTCAGGATCTCAAGAATGTCTCCAAATGAGGTGTCATTGGGTGGTGATTTTGGGGACCCCTCTCCTTCATCAAAATCAATATCCTCAGTGAGTGACTCCTAAGAAGAGTCCATGTGCCTCCTTTTGCACCTTCTCTTCCTAGGAACTTACATGATGGGGTGGTACAGTGAAGTATCAGAACAGATGACAGTACCCTGCTGGGTAGACTGGAAGCTTTAGGCTGGCTATCCCTGTGGGGTAGAATGCTGAGGATCATGGTGCAAAGTCATCTGAGAAGTAGAAGGTGGATCTGAGGGGGATGGACCCATTTGAACTGCTGGAGCAGAGAACACTCTCTTCACAACCTTAAAGGCAGATCACTCCGGGGAGAAGAAAGTCAACTGAGCCGAGAAAGCGGGTTTCTGGCTCTTCACCTCCCTCCACCCCAACAGCAATCCACCTGAGGTAGAAGTCGAAGCCAAGCTGTCCAGTGCCGAAGCTCCGAAAGGAATGAATGGGTCCTAAAAATTCAGAGTCGACACCACTCTCTCTCTGATCCAATCGGGAAGCTTCGGCTCCAAGAGTCATCCAGCTCTGAGGATGTAGGAGTCACTGTACTCAGAGTAATAGTTGGAACCGAAGGGGATTTTGTCTTCGGATAAAAACCAGACAGACCTAGAGCACTTGGATTTGTGGACTCTAAAACCACAGGTTGGATTAGAGAAAGAACTGTCATAGGTAGAAGAATGAACTTCCTGACCTGAAGGGGTAGAAATGGTTAGAGCTCCCACCTGAATCTGTTCCATGAAGAATTTCCTCAGCATTCTCTAACATCTGCTTCCGTGAGACTCCTGGAGGATCAAGAAGATACCAGGAACGGCGATTTTGAGCATATCTCTAAAAAGGGAGAGGTCACCCTGGAAGGAACTGGATCCAGACTGGATAAATAGGCAGCCCTTGGCAAGGGCTTAGGCTCCGAAGATGTAGGATCAGAAGTATGTTTAGTCAGATCTGAGGGTGTAGGATCCGAAATATGTCTAGTCAAATTCGATGATGGTTGGACCGCAAATAGCTTTGGATCCAGTTTTTCTTTTTTTCTTCTTAATTCAAAAGAAGTAGAAGTTGGAGAATCTAAGAGTTTAGACCTTTTTGAGGGGTCTTTAGATTTATGTTTGGGGGACTGTACTACAGAAATGGCTTCAGAAAAGGAGGTTGGTGACAAACTCTTTAAAATGAACTTGTTCCTCCTATCAACAAGAGCTTGGGGGTTAAACTCACAACAGATAGTACAATCTTGATTAAGATGACCCATACCCAAGCAATAAACACACAGATTGTGGGCATCAGAATAAGGCAAATTATGCCAACACTTCTCGCA
This sequence comes from Protopterus annectens, assembly GCF_019279795.1. Classification (NCBI taxonomy): domain Eukaryota; kingdom Metazoa; phylum Chordata; order Ceratodontiformes; family Protopteridae; genus Protopterus; species Protopterus annectens. The sequence goes on from NC_056727.1 coordinate 947,778,845, forward strand.
CTTCTTAAATCCTGTTTTGGACATTGTTAAGAAGTTATGTACAGAAGAATAGACAGGTCAAGTAAACTTGTTTTAATCAGAAAGAAAGGAAGGAAGGTTAACTACCAACTATGGTAGAGATGAGCTACGAAAAACTTGTAGAGAAAAAAGGGGATAGGCAAGGTAGGATATGCCTGCCAACAATGGTAGAGAAAGTTACAAAGTGTAAGGAAAGGAAAAGAAGGAATGGCTTAAAAATAGAATGACCTATTAAAGAGTAAAGAAGTAGTCAAAATAAACATTTTTAGAAGAAAAATCCTAAATAATGGCTAATCTTGTAATGAAAAACCTAAGAGCTGAAGGCGACCCTGTCTAGATGCAAAAGCGGCAAACGAGATCTGAGAAATGTTAGGGGTGGTGCTTGTTGGGTCGGCAAGGAGCTTGAGGGTTTGTTGGAGGCCACAAGCTAGTATAACGGCTGAGTTGGATCCGAGGATTGGATCTGATCCCATTAGTTGAGGAATGAATGAAAATTGACAACATCAGATACTTAGTTAAGCAAAGATAGACACACTTTTTTGGTAGGAAAGGTGGGGTAAAAAAAAAATCAATTCCTTAGAAAGAGATTAAGATTAACAAGTAGTGTACCCACGGATCAGTTTTGGAGTCTCTATTGTTTGGGATATACTTTTCTGAGGTGCAAACCAAAACAAGTGGTTTGTGGCTGACCATGTTTGCAGATGACTGTAAGCTGGGCACTGTCTTAAATTCTCCTAGTGATGTGAACATCCTCCAAGAAGGCCTTACCCAAACTAATGACTAGTGCCAGAAGCATGGCCTCAAACTGAATGCCAAGAAATGCATCATTATCTCCTTTGGGGAAAATGGCATCCTCTCTAATTATCACTTTAATAACAACATACTAAGCACGCAATCAGTTGTGAGGGACTTGGGCACCCAGGTTGATAGCAACCTGACTTTTCACCACCACGTTGCCTACATTGTACGGAAGGCTTTCTACATGGCCCACCTCATAAATAAGGGTATTTCATCCAGGAATAAGGTGGTCATAACATCCCTGTACTCCTCCCTTATCAGACCCAGTATCGAGTACAATGCCCCCTTCAGCATGTACCTTGCCAAGCACATGCAGCAGCTGGAGAGACTACAGAGGTTCCTGACCAGGAAAATCTAGGGTCTCAAACACCTTTCCTGTACAGATAGGCTAAAAGCCCTGTCACTCTACACAGTCTCGTACAGACTGCTCAGAGATGACCTGTGTCTGGCATACAAGGCCATCTCAGACCCAGACTTGATCGAACTGCTGCATATCCACAAGTCAAACTCCACTCGTGCAACCCACATGCAAGATCTTAACATGGTCTGTAACATTAACAGAACTTGTTGGCGGTATAGGTTTGTGTCCCAAAGACTCCCCCATCTGTGGAATAGACTCTCTCTCCATGTCAAGCAGAGTACCTGTCTAGCCCTCTTTAAGAGGAACCTGGATGACTGGATGGGAAACAGAAAATCCACCCCTGTGATCTCACCTGTGTCCGTGCTGGACAGGGGAAAAAAGAAGTTATGTACTCACCATAACGTTCCATCTGAGTAGATACTTCATTTGTCTGCAACCTGTGGGTGTCAGATCCGACCTCGGATCCGATCTGGCAGCTTTCCAAGCTCCAAGATCCGAGCTCCTAGCTCCTCCCCCTACCCATAATCCCCTACTACCAACCACATTACCTCAGATCGTTTTTTTTGCCTCACCAACTCGAGACAGAAACCAACTCCGAATGATCAGAAGAATTCCCGAGGTTCGGGGGATGGCAGGGGGGGTCGGTTGCAGACAAATGAAGTATCTACTCAGATGGAACGTTATGGTGAGTACATAACTTCTTTATCTGAAGTAGTTACTTCATTTGATCTGCAACCTGTGGGACAGAGTCCCCAGCTAACCTACAAGAACCTGGGTGGTCCTTACGGGAGGATATTCCGAAGCACCGCGGAGCCAAAAGAAGCCCTACTCCTGGAAATCATATCCAGTTTGTAATGAGAAATGAACGTATGAGATGAGGACCAGGTAGCTGCTGAACAAATATTGTCTACTGGAACCCTAGACCAAAAGGCTGTTGAGGTAGCTACAGATCTTGTGGAATGAGCACAGACGCCAACCGGAGCTGGCTTCCCAGATGAAGTGTATCCCAGCATAATGCACTGACAGATCCAATATGCTACAGTCACTTTAGCAATTGCCTTGCCCATGGCTGACTTTGCATAAGAAACAAACAACTGGCCTGACTTGCGAAACTCTCTAGTCCTGTGCAAGTAAAAACGCAGTTGTCTGTGTACATCCAATTTGTGCAACGTGTATTCGCCTTTGTTGTGAAAATTTGGGAAAAATACAGGAAGATTTATTGATTGATTAATGTTTGATTCTGTAGCCACCTTAGGCAAGAAAGACGGATTAGTCCTGAGGGACACTCTATCTTTGTGAAAGATAAGGTATGGAGGTTTGATACACAGAGCTTGTAATTCTGAAACCCTCTTGGCTGAAGTAATAGCCACTAAGAAAGCCATTTTCCAAGATAAGAACTTCAACGGAACTGAGGCCGCAGGCTCGAAAGGTGGTCTCATTAAGGCTTGTAAGACCAGAGTGAGATCCCATGGGGGAAACCACAGTCTTGACAGGTGGTTTCAAAAGAAAAACACCTCTTAAGAAGGTTTTGCACAACTTTGTAGATGCTAAGGAGCCTATGCCGTCCCCCACGTGAAAATGGGAGATGGCCGCCAACTGCACCTTGACTGTGGAGGCACTTGCTCCCTGTCTAAAAAGCAGGGAAAGGAAGTCCAGAATAGTCAGAATAGGGACAGTAAATGGGTCCAATTCTTTATCTTTGGCCCAGATGGAAAAACGTTTCCATTTACTGTTGTAAAGTTTTCTGGTAGATGGTTTATGAGCCGCCACCAGAATGGCCTTAATGAGGGATGAGATACCGGGAGTCCTAGCCATTAATGGAACTGGATCAACCAAGCAGCAAGTTTGAGATTGACCAGGTTTGGGGTATGGCATCTCGCTGGGTGCGAGATTAGGTCTGGACTGGGATCCAGAATCCATGGGGGAGCCACACTGTGAGACCGCAGAAAGGGGAACCAGATCTGTCAAGGCCAGAATGGGGCTATGAGGATAACTCTACTCCCCAACCGACAGGCTTTCTGGATGAATTTCATCATAAGTGGGAGGGGGGGATAAGCATAAAGGAGTCCGGGAGGCCAAGCATGGACTAGAGCGTCTCTGGGGGTCTCCCCTCTGGGGGGAACTATCGCGAAGTACTCGCTGCATTTTGTGTTTAAAGGAGAAGCAAAAAGGTCGCAGCGAGGCTGACCCCATTTGTGGAAGATCTGCTTCGCAACAGACGGATTCAGAGACCACTCGTATGGAGTGAGGAACACTCGACTTAGCTTGTCCGCTAATATGTTGGACCGTCCCGGAATGTGCGTTGCTATCAGAAAGCGGTTGGTGGAAATCGCCCATTCCCACACTCTCATGGCTTCTCGACACAGGGGATAAGATCTGGTCCCTCCTTGTTTGTTTATATACCAGACTACTGACATGTTGTCCGTCTGGACTGCAATAGTCCCTAGGGGAAGAAGGTCGTGGAGAGCTTGCAACGCCAAAAGCACCGCCCTCATCTCTAGGACGTTGATATGCAATATGGTCTCTAGGGAAGTCCACGTGCCTTGAACGGATCTGCCTGAACAATGCCCCCCTACCCGAGGCAAGAAGCGTCCGTGGTCAACGTGGCTTTGACCGGGGGAATCACAAAGGGCCTCCCTTCTCTGAGTTCCTGTGCCTGTAACCACCACAGAAGGGAGTCCCTGCACACCCTGCTCAGGGGTATTGGTGTGCATAACAGGTGGATCGACAGGGACCATTGGACTTGAAGGGTCCATTGTAATATGCGCATTCGCAGATGGGCATGAAGAGAGAGACCGATCGCTGCTGACATAGACCCCAGTGCCCTCAGGACTAACTCCGCTGGAGGAGTAGGGCTCCGAAGAAGGGCTAACACCTGAAATGACAAGCTGTTCAGCCTGACTGACGTTAGAACAACTCTGGAGATTTGTGTATCTAACCTGGCCCCTATGAATTCTAGGGCTTGAGTGGGGCACAGGCAGGATTTCTGCTCGTTCACTGAGATGCCTAGGTTGTGGGCCAGAGACAGAGCATAATCTCTCGCCACACAGAGCTGATGCCTGTTGGTCGCGGTGAGGAGCCAGTCGTCTAGGTAAGGGAAGACCTGAATGCCCTGGAGTCTCAGGTAGGCTGCAACCACTGCCATGACCTTGGTGAACACTCTGGGGGCTGAGGTGAGGCCGAATGGAAGAACCCTGAATTGATAATGACTGTCTCCGAGCCGGAAGCGGAGGAACCTCCTGGATCGTCTGTCCATTAATATGTGGTAATACACATCCTTGAGGTCTAATGAGCACATCCAGTCGTTCTCCCGCAGAAGGGGGAGAATTGATTGGAGAGTGACCATCCGGAACTTTTCCTTGGGTATGAACAGGTTCAGGACGGAAAGGTCTGAGATGGGTCTGAGGTCCCCCGTTTTCTTTGGCACCAAAAAGAACCTGGAGTAATAACCCAATCCGGACTGATCTGGGGGGATGGGCTGGATGGCTCTTTTTCTTAGCAGCTTTGAAATCTCCAAAGCCGCTGCCTCCCTCTGATCGGGTGGGACATCGGGGAGACGTCTGGGTTTGGGGAGAAGGTTTATGAATGGAATGGAGTAACCTCTGGATATGATCCGGAGCACCCATCGATCTGTTGTAAGGGACTCCCAGTTTGACAGGTGCTCTGACAATCGCCTCCCGACTGCCTCCAGAGACGGACAGTCGGAGAAGCCCTCAGGGCTGTTGCGCGGGTCTGTCCGAGAAAGGTTCTCTAGACCCGAAATGACGCGGCCCCCCTCTGCCTCTGGGCCGGCGTCCACCTTGTCCTCCTCTGCCTCTAGAGGATGAGTGGTCCGCAGCAGGATGGGATTGCTGAGACTTACGGAACCACAGCTTCTTTTGTCCCCTCTGATTCCTGGAGAAGGATCTTTGGGGATTAGAGAAGCGGACTCCGACGGCAGACAGCGTCTTCCCGTCCTTTTCGCTTTGGACCAGCGTGTCGCGAACAGTTTTACCAAACAAGGCAGAACCGTCAAAAGGGGCATTCGCGAAGGACGCCTTGAAGGGGTCCGTGAAGTCGCACAGACGGAGCCAGGAGAGACGTCGCAAGATGACCTCGGCTCCGCTAGCTCTAGCGGCTCCCTCCATTGCATGGGAGAGAAGCCGCATAGACGTATTGGAGATGGATTTTAGAGTGGCCATTCGAGTCTCAAAAACCTTTTTGTCTGGGACCGACATGGACTCCAGGGGGGGCTGCAGCGTATTCTTTAATCAAGTCTCGCTGTAGCCTAATGGTATGTGCCATATAGTTCAGCGCCCTTATGGAAAAGGTCGCTGAAGCAAACATCCGCTTCCCAATCCGGTCAAGCGCTCGAGATTCCTTATCTGGTGGGTGAACCGAAGAACTCTCCTGCGCAAGTTCTTTCTTTTGGCCCAAGACGGTCTATCTGTGTGTGGGCTGAGGACTTTATTGGGGTGCCTAGGGATTGGCTCCACGGTATCAGGCTCCTTCCAAGCCCTGGTGGTAATTAAGTCCACCAGGGAGTCGGCCGGAGGGGACACCCAGGAGGTAGATGGGCCTGCCTCAAAAGGCCTCCAGGAACACGGACTCATCAAGGGAGGGCTTTTGGGCTGACCACACCCCTCTGATAGGCAACATTTCCATGATGTCTCCAAAGGAGACATCTTCAGGGGGTGACCGTGGGGAACCCTCCGTATCATCTAAGTCTGTGTCTGTGGTAACGGACTCGGGGGAGTCCAGGTGCCTCCTTTTGCACCGATGTTTCTGAGGGACCTCCTCGGTGGGACTGTCCGAAGAGGGCTCATCCACGGGTTGTTGTTCCTCCACGGGAACTAGCTGGTGGGCTTAGGCAGGTTGTCCAGATGGACAGATGATGGAAGACAGACCCTCATACAGTGGGGGTACGGGTGGATCCGAAGCCCGGGTCGGGGATCTGGAGGACCTCGACAGTACCCTCTCCACTACCTCAAAAGCCGAAGGAGAGCCACTCTCGCCAGCCTCTGAGAGCAATCTCCTCGGATCCGAGGAAGGGATCGGGGTCGGAGCCGATGCAGTCGGCGCCGAGGCAGAGGTGTGCTCCGACGCCAACAGCGCCGAAGACACAGCATCTTCCTTGGATCCGACGCTCAGCCCTCGGCCCCGAGAGCTCGGGTCCGACAAGCTCGAAGGTATAGTCGGCATCGAAGAGACCACTGCTATCGGCGCCGACAATTCCCCGGGTCCAAAAGGGCCTGGATCCAATGATTCCGAGACCCGAAAAAGGGTCGGAGAAGGAGTGATCGGGGCAAATATGGGGGCTGTACTCCCCCCCAGAGGGGGGGGGAAGGCAAGAGCATCCCCATCTGCATTTGGGTCTGTAAGAACAGGCGCATCATCCGATCCATATCCGCTTCGGAGATGCTTCGGGTCGACCTAGATGAAGTAGTAGAGGCGGGCCGGGAGGGCCACCTCGAAAATCTCGAGGGAGACCTATCCTCCTCCTCCGTCTCCGGCGAAAAACAGGGTGAACGGCGCCGAGAGGAGGGGGATCCGGAGACCCTCGAGGGAGACTTAAGCAGTTTCACTGGCGGAGCCGAAGGTTGAGATTCGGCCCGCCTTTTGTGGGACTTATGTCCTTCCTTATCCTTGTGCCTCTTCTCTTTAAGGGAAGAGGCACTAGTTTCCCCAGAGCTCAAACCCGATGAGGGAGGTTGAGTCCTGGGTAGAGCTAAGGGGATAGACGGCGCCGAAGCTGCCGAAGCAGCTGGAGCCCGAACGGGAGAGGAAGAAGAAGCTGACTCCTGGGGGAGCTTTCCCGCCAGGATCAGCTTGTTCTTCCTATCCCGAAGTGCCCGGGGGTTAAAGGCCGCGCATATCTGGCAGGCCTCTGACAAATGGGCTGCCCCCAGGCACAAAACGCACTGAGTGTGGCCATCAGCTGGAGAAAGCTTGTGGCCACACTCAGTACATTTAGAAAAAATGGCCTTAGGCCCTTCAGACATCATTCACACACACACCCAAACACTAGGAGGGGGAGTGAAGATAAGCTAGTAATTAATTTAACAGAAAAGGGACCAAAAACTAGCACAAGAAGCAGAAAATGGAACTAACACACACAACGACAACTTTGATTGAAAAAAGTTGGTTTAAAACCAGCAATGATCTCACCCAGCTAGGAGCTCTTCACAAGGAAGCTTCTTCAGCCGAGGCAAAAAACGATCTGAGGTAATGTGGTTGGTAGTAGGGGATTATGGGTAGGGGGAGGAGCTAGGAGCTCGGATCTTGGAGCTTGGAAAGCTGCCGGATCGGATCCGAGGTCAGATCCGACACCCACAGGTTGCAGATCAAATGAAGTAACTACTTCAGATCAGGTGCTGACTTTGAGGGAACATGGGCGAAATTCCTGGCTAGGCTTATAAGCCCCTCTGGGCCAACAGCCTAGTATCATCCTACGAACCTATGAACCTACAAAGATTAAGAAATGGCACTAAAGTACAGTAACCAAAGGGAAAGAAATTCAGAAATAGTTAAATATCTAGCAAAAAATACTAGAATAGGTGAATAAAATACAATCATACAACCACAGGATACAGAGCTCATGAACTGAGGTCAGATCCAGGCGGATCCAATAACCCAGTCAAATGAAAAAAGACATCAGTCTGTCATACTCAGTATTGTCTTTTCCATCCACATCAACCTTAGAGACACAGTCCCTAGCCATTTTTCTACATGGTCCAAGGAGAGAACATTACACAGAATGGTAGAACCGAAGCCTAATTTGGATTGAAACTGAATATTGGGCTTGTAGTGGGTAATATACATGTGAGTAGAGGTCTATGTGGCTGCTGCACAGATGTTATACAAAGAACTGTGCCCAAAAAAAGGCTGTAGACTTAGCTACTACCCTGGTAAAATGGCCCTTAGGTCTAAAATGTAAGAAGATAGCTCTAGATTACATAAAAGTTATGTACTCACCGTAACTATGCATCTGTGCTGTCCATTTTCATTCTTCCTCAACTGATGGATCTTGGATCCAACCTTGGATCCTTCTCAGCCACAATTACTTAGACTCTTGGATCCAGCTCTCGAGCTCCTCCCATTACCCATAATGCCTGTGTATCATACAATACTTCAGATCGAGTTTGTTTGCTTGAAATACAAAAAGAGGCCACCTCAGACCAATATGGAAGGAAAGCTGAGAGGAAAGAACTGGGGCTCAAACATGGAATAGAACTTCCATATCTATTGACATTCTTCTCCAGAAGAAAAGAAACAAGGAAGGGGGTTAGGAGGGCAGGAAGTTGAGGAAGAATGAAAATGGACAACACAAATGTATAATTATGGTGAGTACATAACTTTTATATCTGATGTTGTCATTTTCATACATTCCTCAACTGATAGGACAGAGTCCCCAACTAGTGGCCCTCATGAAAAGATATTCCAGAGTACCACAGAACCAAAAGCAGCTGTGCTTCTGAAGATCAAATCCAATTTGTAATGAGCAGGAAAAGTATGAGCATTGCACCTAGTGTCTGCTGCACAAATGTCATCAAATGACTCTCTGGACCACAAAGCAGACAAAGTAGCCGTTGATCTGGTGGAGTGTACTTTAGGAGGTCTAGGCAAAGAAAGACCTCGTTGACTGCAAATGAATGATATGTAATCTTTTACTCATTTTGCTAAGGTAACTTTAGAGACTGATTTACCCAGATTACTGGAGGAAAAAGACAAACAACTGATCTGAATTTTTGAAGTATTTTGTCTTATGGAGATAAAAATGGAGTTGTCTATGCACATCTAAAGTTGAAGCATATATATTCACCTTTATTAGAGAAGCTGGGGAAATAAACAGGTAAATTGATAATTTGGTTAATATCTGCCTCTGAGACTACTTTGGGTAAAAAGGAATGATTAGTTCTTAAGGTAATCCTATCTATATGGAAAACCAAATACAGGGAATTAAAGGAAAGGGCTTGAAGCTCAGACACTCGTCTTGTGGAGGTAACAGCCATAAAAAAGGCCATTTTCTAAGAAAGGAACTTGAGGTCAAATTTAGCAGATGGCTCAGAGACTCTGTGAAAAACCCTACAGTAGAAGCATGGGGGGGGGGGTCTTTCACTGGAGGCCTAAGCAAAAAGATGCCTTTAAGTAAAGCTTTGCACAACTTGGATTACACTACAGCAAAGCATTTTCTCTAGTATGATAATTAGGGATAGCCACTAATTGCACTTTGATGGTAGAAAACTAGCTCCTTCTTTACAAATGGATGCTAGGAAATCCAGGACAGCAGGAATAGGAGACGTAAAGGGATCTAATTCTCTTTGAAGGGCCCAAAAAGAAAATCGTTTCCATTTACTCTTGTATATTTTTCCTAGTAGAGGCTTTCTGGGATGATAGCAATATCTGAAATACCAAGGAGAAAAGCCTGGGCTGTCTAACCATTAATGGAATTGGAGAAACCATGCGGTCAACTTAAGCCCTGTAATGTACGGGTGTGCCATCCTCATGGGATGAGAGAGAAGGTCTGGACCGTGGTTCAGTATCCAAGGAGGATACTGAAGATGAGACCAAAGGAAAGGGAACCACACCTGATGAGGCCAAAAAGTGGCAATGAGGATAACTTTGTTGTTCATCAGAAGTGCTTTCTGTAAGAATTTGGAAAATACAGGTAAGTGGGGGGGGGGGTAAGCGTAAAGAAGACCGGAGGGCCAAACATGGACTAGAGCATCTATCAGTGACTCCCCATAAAGGGGGATCAGGGCAAAAAAGCTGGTCCACTTGGGGGAAGGCCAACAGATCAGCAGTACAGCTGACACCATCAATGGAAAATTCTTTTCACCACCAACTGATTGAGAGACCACTCAGGAGGCATCCGAATGGATCTTCTGCGCTTGCCCGCTAGCATGTTGGATTCCCCTGGGATGTGTGTTGCCATAAAAAAGTGGTTAGAAGAGATTGCCACTGCCAAACTCTCACTGCCTCTTGACAAAGGGGTTAGGATTGGGTTCCCCCCTGTTTGTTGATGTACCAGACCACAGACATATTGTTGGCAAGGATTGCAATATTCCCCTGGGAGAGGGTGTCCTGGAAGGCCTGCAGTGCTAGGAGGACCACCCACATCTCCAGGACACTGACATGTAGATTGGTCTGTTCAGGGAACCATGTATCTAGGACCATCCTTCCCAAGAAATGTCCCTTAATTGGAAGGCGTCCATGGTCTTTGTGGCTACAGGGGGGTGGAAACACAAAGGGGCGTCCCTGATAAGATTTGTTGGATTGGATCCACAAAAGGAGCTAGTTTTTGCAAACCCAAGTCTGCTGGATCGGTGGGGACAAAGAATGTTGAAGAATTCACCACTAAACAGCTACAGTCCATTAAAGAATGAGCATATAGAATCAAGCCATCAGAATCAAGGTTATAGCAGCCGCCATACACCCTAAAGCCTGGAGAACAAGTTTTGCTCATGGAGAGGGGGGCAAAAGAAGTTGTTTCACCCAAGATCTTATGGCCTGTACTCTGTTTGATGGAAGAAAGGTTAATTGTCTGGTCATGTCCAGGCGAGCTCCTGTGAATTCCAAGGTTTGGACAAGTTGAAGTTGTGACTTGGCATAGTTGATTGAGATGCAAGATATTGACATAAATGGATTGAGTAGTCCCTGTCTTTTTTGAGGAGATGCCTCATTGCAGCGGTGAGGAAACAGTCATCCAGGTATGGAAACACTCTGAATCCACACAGCCTCAAGTAAGATGCCACCAGTGTCATACATGTGATAAACACCATGGGGGATGTGGTGAGACTAAAGGGCAGGGCTCTGAACTGATACTGACTGATCCCCAGACAAAAGCAAAGTATCCTTGGGAACATCTGTTCATCTTGATGTGATAGCATGTGTTCTGGAAATCAACAGAGCACATCTAATCATCCTTTCACAGAAATGGCAGAATGGACTGAACTGTGACCATCCAGAACTTAGAGTTCTTCACAAACTGATTGAGCTTGCTGAGATCCAGAAATGGTCTCAGGTCCCCTGTTTCCTTTGGCACTAAAAAGAATCTTGAGTAAGTTCTGAATGCTCTCTGGTCTGGTAGGACCTGCTGGATTACTGTTTAGCAACTTTTGAACTTCTGTGGCTGCTTACTCCTGCTGACTGGCTGGAACATTGGGGAGTTGTTCTCTGTTGGTAGATGTAATTTGTAAAAATGGTATGAAGTACCCTCTGGATATGATTTTCTGTACCCAAGTGTCGATTGTTTTTGATGCCCAGGTTTCTGGGTGCAGAGAGAAGTGCCTCTTGACTGCCTCCAGAGAAGAGCAGTCCGGCAACCCTTCAGGAACACTGAAACGGTTTATCAGAGAAGGAATCTCAAAAACAGTGGTTCTGTGGGCCTCCTCTGCCATGAGAATGGCATCTCCCATTAGAACTCCCACCTTTGCTTCTACTGGGAAGCTTCCCTTTGTGAGTCTTGGGAAAGACCTTGAGATTTTCAGAACCACAGTTTTCTCTATGATTCCTGGAAAATTATTTCTGAGGGGGCAGAAAAATGCATTCCCATGGCAGACAAGGTCTTTCCATCCTGCTCACTGCAGGAGACATTTCTTTAACAGTTTGGCCAAGCAAGGAAGATCCATCAAAAGGAGCATTGATAAATGAGGACTTGAAGGGCTCCGCAAAATTGCATAAGTGCATCCAGGCATGTCTCCTTATAGCTATGCCTGAACCTGCCACCCATGAGGTACCTTCAGCTGCATGAGAGATCAACCTCATGGATGCATTAGACATAGACTGGAGGGTGGAAAGTTGTGAAGAGAGTATTTCTTTTTCCACAGACATGGATCCAGAAAGAGATTTGGACTGTTCTTTATTCAAATCACTTTATAACCAAGTGGAGTGTGCTAAATAATTCAGCAACTGTACAGCAAATGTGTCTGAGGCATAAACTTGCTTTCTGAATCTGTCTAATGCCCTAGACTCCCTGTTATGAGGATGGACAGAACAGCTCTACTCTCCTGGCTCTTTCCTGGTGGCAGTCACCACAACCATAGCATCTACAAGGACTCCCTCACTTCAGTGTGGCCTGTCCATAGGAGGGGCAAGAAATTTGTCAGACAGACAAGGGATTGGTTCTACAGTATCTGGGTCCTTCCATGCTTGGCAAGAGACCAGGTCTATGAGCTCATCTACCAGGGTGATAACCCAGGATGTAGATGGACTGGGCCCAAAAGTATCCAGGAACACTGACTTCTCTTGGGAAGGGGGGTCAGAAGACCATCCACACGTCTGTCTAAGGATCTCTAAAATGTCTCCAAAGGACAGGTCTTCTGGTAGAGACCTTGGAGAACACTCCCCTTCACTTAAGTCAGTGTCTTCGGTGAGAGATTTCTAAGGGGGAATCTAAGTCTTGCCACGGGTATCATGAGAATCATAGATATCATGAGACCCAAAATCCTGAGGCACTCCCTTGCAGTGTAAAACGTCTGAGTGGAAAACCTTAGAAATATATCTAGATATAGATCTATTTTTCCTGTGGAATGAACGTTCTTTTAACTGTGGTGTCTAGTTGACAGCCAAGAACACAATCCCGTGAGGAGTCAAGAAAGACTTTTGAGTGTTCTCTTGGAATTCCAGCTTGTGTAAGAGCTCTCTCACCAATAGACTCAGCAAAGATAAGCATGTTGTCTAAGTATGGAAAACATATGATACCCTGTATCCTGCAATGAGCTATAAATGGAGCTAGACACTTTGTGAACCCTCATGGTGCATGGATAGTCCAAAATGTAAGGCAGAGAACTGATATTGTGATCCAGACAGATAGACCTTTAAGAAATGCCTGAAGACTGGATAAATAAGAATGTGACGATAATCATCTTTTAAATCTAATGTTACAAGGAAACTTGAAAGAAGAAGTGGTTATGAAATTATATAATTTTGAATTTGGGCACAATCACAAACAGGTTCAGGAAAAAAAGATCTAGAACTGGTCTCCAAGGATTTTCTTTCTTTGGCACTAAAAACATCCTTGAATAAAACCCTTTTTCACCTGGAAAGGGGGAAACTAGGTCTATCACTCCTTGGGACAGCATGTGAGGGAGCACAGGTGGAAACAAAAGAGTCTAGTCTAGAAGATGAGAAATTACTCCTTGGAAAGGAGGAATTTCCTCCCACTATCATCTGTAACCTTGATAAATGACTTCAGAACCCATTTGTCTGAAACTAGCTGCTGTCAAACAAAAAAGTGGAGATTCAGCATTTCTGGAAGAAAAAAAAGGCTGTTGGGGGAGGATGGAACAAAGTCTCTTAAATAGTCGTTCTGACTTACTGGACTGTCTTTGGTTTTTGGCGTTTTCAGAATTCTTCTTGGAAACCCCCTTGCCATTTTTTTCTTAAATGTATATTTACCTGTATTTTGTTGAGATTTTGTATTTTGTTTCTAACCAAAATTGTATGAGGAGACAGAGAATCCCTTGGAAAACTTGAAAAAGGAGGGTTGAAAAAACACAGAGATGCCCTGAATCAGCTTAACCCTTTCATTGCACTTTTTGATTACTTCTGCAGCAGAGAGGCCAAATACTTAATCTCAATGAAAAGTAGAATTTAAAATCTCATTTTTAAAATCATCTGTGAGGTTCTGAGAATGCAGCCATGCAAACATTCTCAAAAGAGTAGCAGTGACCATAGCCCTGAAATAAGTATCAATAGAGCACACACACTGTATACAATGATCAGGGGCCTGAGCAGTAGAATAAATTAAATTATTTAAAGCAGATGTTGACTCAGAAGAACAAATTGCAGGTTAAAAATTCCTCATACTTTCATAATTAGTCAGAACACACCTTAACATGTGAGCCTGGCAATTCAAATTTCTGAAAATCAAAGTTGCAGAAGCATGTACTTTTTTCACATACACATCAAAAATCTTCTCATCCTTATCAGAAAGAGTAAGGTTGGAATTAATTGTTTAGTAACACAGGGATTAAGTAAAGCTACACCTGCTGGATCAGGTTTGGATATTAAACTAAACACCTGCTGGATCAGGTTTGGATATATTGTATAAAAAACTAAAAAGACAGAGGAACTTAATACATCCTGCCTGCCTTTTTAGGGGCAGCTGGCTGACCATCAGAAAAATTACAGGCAGTAACACACACATCTTCCAAAGATGATAGAACTTGAGGAACAGGTGTAGGTTCTGGAAATTTTCTGAGGCACTGAGACACCTCATTGTTCTCCCACTAAAAACACTGGCACATTCTTAAAAAGTCTCAGGAAAAGAGAAAGAGTATCCTCCCACACTGACAAGAGTCAGAAACTAAGATCTTCACTGAGTATAAATCAGAAATCTGAGGAGAAAACCCTATATATATATATATATATATATATATATATATATATATATATATATATATATATATATACCTTCATCCTCCTGTCCACATTATATCTTCAGGAAATGAGGTATCCCTCTTTCTTTTACCAAGAACTACTATATGAGAAGAATTAATAGCCTGAATTAAACCCTGAGTCAGACCCAGTAAACTACTCCTGTCTAAGGAAATTTGAGGAGGAGTAGAATCATGCTTAGTTTTCTGTTTCTTTTTGGGGTCAAAAAAGGATCAGTAGTATTAATGGCAGCAGGTGCTGCCCCAGGGATAGCACAACATTCTAACAAAACAAAAGTCTTCCCTGTTCCCTCTCCCAGGACTGACAAGAATGTCTCTCCCTTGCCCCTGAGGAGACCCTAACAGCTGCAGCAGATATGGCTAACCCCCCAGTCCATAGTGACTGTAGGTGCTATACCAGAAGGATCTGGGGTAAAAGATGAGTGGTCCGAGGTTCAACAAGTGGCCACAACATAGTCGCCCTCCTGAGGCTGACAAACTGCTAGCCTGCTGTGGTGGCAATGGCTGTTTACTTAACTTTTTTTCTTTCTGTTGCTGGAAGAATGACCAACCATGGGACTAACAGATTGTTCCATGGTCAAGCTGAAAATTGTGCCTCTTTCCTAGGAAATACAAGCAGCAAAAACTGAAAGAATTTAAGAGACTTTTTTCACAGACAAATACAGTAAAAAAAAACCCTTTAAAACACTTTGCCAACCTCACAAAGTAAAACAAACACAATTTCTTTACAGAAAAAAAGTTTGATCGTTCTCATTTAAAAGCCAAAAAAGGTTCCTTGCCTCTTTCCTGGGGAATACAAGCAGCAAAAACTGAAAGACTTTGAAAGACATCTTTTTTACAGACAAATACAGTAAAAAGCACTTTAAAACACTTTGCCAGACTCACAAAGCAAAACAAACACAATTTCTTTACTGAAAAAAAAATGTTTGATCGTTCTCATTTAAAAGTAGAATTCACTCTCGTAATAGTCCTTTAAAACACAAATGCCTAGATTTAAAATAATTTTCCTGAAGAGGAAAATCTGAATAATAAACACAAAATATTGAATGGAAGGTTTTTCCCCCAAATGAAACTTATATGGTTAGCAAAGCAATAGCACAAGTTGACCATCAATTCTCAAAAGTCTTAGAGGAGCACACTTTTAGGAGGCAGCAAAGCTCTGAAGGGCTTTGCATGCAAACTTGATGTTCTTTGTGTTTCACTGTTGCAGTCATCACATTTGGGTTATCTGCTTGCAGTAGCCCTCAGTCGGCCTGATTAACAAAGTATTGGGTCCTACGTCAGTTGTTGTCCCTTTTTCCATGACATCAGGTCGTCAGGGGTATAAAACATTCAGCCGACGCCATTACATCAGTCTTTCTTGCTGTGCGGTGCCCGAAGCAGAAGCAGTTCGCAAGTGCCGGTCGGCCGACTCCTGAAATTTTCGTTTTCGAGTTTCAGAACCGAAGTTTTCAACTAAAGCTAAGTACCCCGATGGGGAAACTTTTTCTTGCTCCTTACCGATGTCAGTAAAAGTTAATAATTGCAATACTTGTGGAAAGCAAATAGCTCACAAAGATTTTCATTCGTACTCTATTCCTTGCCTAGGCCCTGACCACGACGTACCTTGCTGTTGGTTTTGTGCCTTATTTAATCAACGCACTATCCATCGTCGGTATATTTTCGCCTCTAAATATTTCAGTTCTCGGTTCAATTATCCAGAAATGTCATCAGTAAGCCATCCGACTACCAGCATTCCAAAAAAGCACAAGGATAAAGACAGAGACAGGCCACCTAGGTCCAAAGCTGCCGACGACACTTCTCCTAAGCCAGTCGCCAGTTCGCCAGTACTCAGTGAGGCACTTTCGCAGCCCCTGATACACGCTACTTCTGATTCGCAGGCCTCTACTGAGACCCATTCAGAGTCCAGTATGCCGCGAGATGCTTCAACTGTGGAACCTGCGGATGTCTCTACCTTGGATGAGTCCGGAGCCGCTATGCAGGCACCAGCTTCTGAGGGTGTGTTCAGGCCTACGGACTTGCATATTAAACCGACGCCTCCTTCTTCTTCAAGGCCTAAACCTCTAACCTTGCCTAGAAAACCGACGCCCAGGCCACATGTTCAGGCCTCTATGCCTAAAAAACAAATGATAAGAATGGCTGAAGACCTTATAACTTTAATGAGGGGGGAAAAAAAAACACCCTCTTCTAAGAGACCTAGGACTGAATTTGTTTATGAATCTTCTGACCAGGATTCTGATTTTTCTGATTCTTCTGATGATCTGGATTTACCCTTATCTACTTATGAGGATTCTGATGCAGATGACTCTATTCCCTCTGCTTTCCCTCCAGAGGATTTTTCTTTTGGTAAAACCTTGCACACTTTAAGGAAGCATTTCTGCTGGGAAAGCCAAAATTTTTCTGATTCGAAAAAAAGGCTTAGGGATTTCCTACTCCTGCCTCAGCATAGGTCTTTAGCTATTCCTCCTGTACTAGACATTGTTGATGATGCCTTCTCAGAATCTAGTTTGGCCCCCGATTCTTTACCTCCTGCTCCCAGAAAGCCTGACAGATATTACAGGGTTCCTGATTCTCACAAGTTCCTTTTTAAAAATCCTATTGCAGATCAAGAGACTATTTCACAGGGACCCAAGGGCATTAAGGCTTCTACTGCCAAAAACCCTACCCCTTCTGATAGAGACTCCAGGGCGCTGGATAGATGGGGTAAGAAGGTTTACACTTCTGCAACTTTGGCCATTAGGGCCTTAAACTGTCAGTTTCATATGTTAAAGTATCAACAACATATTATTGGATTGCTTAAACAAAAATGATGTTGATTCCTGACTGTGCTGAAAATAAGGAATTACAAGATTTAATGCATTCTTCTGAACAGGTTAGAAAACATACTTTGCAATGTGGGTTTGATTCCTTAGAGGCCTCTTGCAGGGCTGCTGTCACTGGGTCTGTACTCAGAAGGCATGGTTGGCTTAAGGAGCACTCTTTGCCTGATCATGTTAAAGCTAAACTGTTGGATGCTCCCTTAAATCAGGACCACCTGTTTGGCAACAAAGCTGAGGAAGTTCTTAAAAAGATGGAAGATAAAGCTAAATCTATGCAAACTGTTAAAGATTTCTTACAAGTTCAGCCTCCAAGATTTAGTAGGCATTGGTCCTCTAAGAATTGGTCCTTTCCAGCCCCTTACAGGTCTTCTCAATCCAAACCCAGACAGAGCAGAAACCCCAGGTTTCAGTCCCAGGGTACGCACAAGACTAAGCAGTGGGGGGCTTCCGCTTCCAAATCTGGGAGTAGTAAGACTCCCCCCCTGTGGAAAACTGTCTCAATGACTTGATTTTACAACTTCCAAGCACTTCTCAAATGAATGTGCCTTTAGGCGGAAAGATTGGTCTGCAGGCCAAAAACTGGGAACTCATTACCCAGGACAAATGGGTTTTAAATATAGTGTCCCAAAGATACAGATTTCACTTCCACACATTACCAACGCCAAAAGGTTGGCCAGATCTACCCCCAAATCAGTGCGCAGAGGCCCAAAAGCAAATACTTTCTCTTTTAAACATAAAGGCTATTCACACTGTACCAGAAGAGGAAAAAGGACAAGATTTCTACTCAAGACTTTTCCTGGTACCCAGAAAAGACAATTCATGGTGTCCTATTCTGGACCTGTCTACTCTAAATACTTTTTTGGTGATTCCAAAATTCAAGATGCTGACTCTTCACCAGTTGCTTCCTATGCTAGGAAAAGATGCCTGGATGGTAACACTCAATTTAAAGGAAGCATACCTACACATCTCAATCAGGGAATCTTGCAGAAGATACCTACGCTTCAAAGCAGGCTACAATCACTACCAGTTCTCTGCATTGCCCTTTGGCTTATCTACTGTGCCCAGGGTATTCACAAGGTGCCTAGCCCCAGTCATTGCATTTTTCAGGCAAAGAAATATTCAAATATACCCATACCTGGACGATTGTTTAATTCAGGCAGAAAGCCAGGACATACTTTTGAATCATCTGGCCTTTGTACAAAGGGTGCTAACTTGTCTGGGGTTCACCATAAACAAAAATAAATCACACCTGGTACCCTTTCAACAAATTATATTCCTGGGAGCAAGCTTGAATACAAATTCCCAGATGGCTTTCCTCACGCCAGAGAAAGAAATTTATTTGGCAACCTACTTCAAACAAGTGGCCACAAAAACCCTACTATCTGCAAGGCAAATACTACAAGCCTTGGGGTTCATGGCCTCCTGCATTCTTCTAATTCCATATGCAAGACTGCATATGAGGAAACTACAATGGTATCTAAAAAGCCTATGGTGTCAACATTCTCAGGATCTAGAAGCAATGATTCCTACCATACCTTGCCTACGCCTAGAGTTTCTTTGGTGGGCAGATGCCTGCCACCAAAACAAGGGACTACCATTCACAACACCCCTTGCCACCAAAACCCTAACAACAGATGCATCAAATTATGCATGGGGAGGGGGGCTCACCTGGCAGGGAAGTGCATTCAGGACAAATGGAACCCAAGTCAAATGCACCTGCATATTAATCAAAAAGAAATGTTAGCTGTACAGAATGCTCTGACAGCCTTCAAGGACCACATTCTTCCAGGACAATTAATGGTAAAGATGGGCAACACCACTGTTATGTGGTACATAAACAAGCAGAGGGGTACACATTCTTACCCCCTCTGCAGACTAGCCATGGCATTGTGGAACACAGCCCTGAGCTACCAAGTGCATCTACAAGCTCAATTCCTGCCAGGAAAACTAAATACACTGGCAGATGAACTAAGCAGAAACCTCATGGACCCACATGAGTGCAAACTGGAACCAAGGATTTTCAACAAGTTGACAAACAAATGGGGGGAGCCCAGATATAGACCTGTTTGCCTCCCCCCAGAACTATCAATTGGACAAATTTTGCACAAAGACTCCCCACAAACAAGATTGGAAAGTGGATGCTCTGTCCTTCAGCTGGAAAAACCTATCAGTTTATGCCTTTCCTCCCCTGCCTCTGCTCTCCAAGTACTACCAAAGATCAAACAAGACAAACCAATGACAATTTTGATTGCACCAGACTGGCCACGCCAACACTGGTACCCCCTCTTGCGCAGTGTGTCACTGTTGGCCCCATGGCACCTGCCTTTACCCTATTGTCTCAGCAGGAGAACCAGATTCTGCACCCTCAGCTTCAAACACTGAACCTAGCAGCCTGGCTAATTATCTAATCTCTCCTTTACCATCCCTCAGTAAACTAGTGATGGATATCATTTTAGAGGCAAGGAGGCCTAGTACTAGAAAATCTTATGCTGAAAAATGGAAAAGATTCTGTGCCTGGAACCAATCTCAAGGGATGAGCACAGCAGTGCCCAATTTACCACAGATTTTACAATACGTAACTGAGATGCTTCACAAGGGCCTGTCTTTTTCCTCCATCAAAATTCATGCCTCAGCCATTTCAGCTCATTATAACACAGAACCTCCCGTCTTTTCTCATCCACTGCTTAAGCAGTTCCTCAGAGGGGCCAAAAATCTACGACCACCCAGGAGAGCTCCAACTCCAGCCTGGGACCTCAACTTTGTATTGGAAAAGCTCACCCTTCCTCCTTTCGAACCAACTGCCACTGTGGACTTAAAATTCCTTTCTTGGAAAACAGCTTTCCTTTTAGCAATCACTTCAGCAAGAAGGGCATCTGAATTACAGGCCCTCATGGCAATGGAGCCTTTCATCATCTTTCATGCGGACAGGGTGTCCCTCAGGACCAATCCCTCCTTCATGCCCATGGTGGTATCCAGTGTGGCCCTTAATCAGTCCATTAATTTGCCAACCTTCTTTCCTAATCCACAGAACAAAGGGGAACGGATACTGCACTCCTTAGACATGCACAGACAACTTAGATTCTACCTGGATAGGACTAAACCTCAAAGGAAATCTGATCAACTGCTGGTGGCATTTGCTGCAGGGGCAGAGAGGAAGGCTATTTCAAAGCAAACCATTTCCAAATGGATAGGCCATTGCAGTCATTTCTGCTACAAGCACCATGGAAAACCTATCCCACAGGGGATCAGACCCCACTCAACCAGGGATGCATCTACCTCTACAGCCTTTCTCAGAGGCATCCCTGCCAGGGACATCCTAGAAGCTGCTACCTGGAGTTCTGTACATACTTTCACCAAGCATTACCATCTACCAATTTTCTCTAAATCCAGAGCTGGCTTTGCCACTGCAGTCTTGCAGGGCCTTTTAGCTGGTCCTAATGCTATCTAAATTCCTCCTCCCATCCTTAACTTTGGGAATCTACCCAAATGTGATGACTGCAACAGTGAAACACGAAGAACATAGTAAAGTTGTGTACATCTACCATAAATGTAGATGTTTGAGTTTATTCACTGTTGCAGTCCTGGTTACCCTCCCTCCAGCCCCCTTTCTTCTTTTGGCTATACCTCTACTCTCCTTTACTATGCTCAAAAGCTTTTTGGTGTATTTGCTTTTTTGTTGGAGGTATAACCTTGTATTTTTATAGATTTAATTGCTTCCCATTAGGGGGGCACCTGACATCTGGGGCGAGAAAAACTGATGTAATGGCGTCGGCTGCATGTTTTATACCCTTGACAACGTGACGTCATGGAAGAAGGGACAGCAACTGACGCAGGACTTAAGACTTTGTTAATCAGGCCAACTGAGGGCTACTGCAAGCAGATAACCCAAATGTGATGACTGCAACAGTGAATACACTCGAACATCTACATTTATGGTAGGTGTACACAACTGTACTTTTTTTAGTCAGCTGAGCTCGAACTGACAGTCTGGATGTTTGGAAGGTGCCAAGAAGCTTTGGAAGCTGGCTAGCTGTTATATCCTTGGCAGGTTATAATCCATATAGCTAAGGCTACTGCAGCAGTGATCAATATGATGAACATCACATGGTTAACAGTTTGGTTAGCACCACAAACAACAATAAAATTAAAATGTAACTGGATATATAACCATTATCAGTTCTAAAAATAGAGTACTACTGATGACTGCAAACTGGGCGCCGTAGTGGAAAGTACATCGGACACAGATATCCTTCAGAGGGGTCTCACGGAAACTGATAGCTGGTGTCAGAGCCATGGCCTGAAGTTAAATGCCAAAAAATGTATAGTCATACCCTTCGGGAAAAACAAGGTAACCCCAAGCTACCATATAGGTGGCAATCCACTAAGCACAGAAGAGGTTATCAGGGACCTGGGGACCCAGGTTGACAGTGGCCTTTCTTTTGACACTCACATTGCTAAAGTGGTTAGAAAGAATTTCTACATTGCCCACCTGATCATGAAGGGATTCACATCCAGATCAAGTGAGGTCATTGTTCCCCTGTACTCTTCACTTATCAGACCAATGATCGAGTACAATGCCCCATTCGGGATGTATCTCACCCGACACCTGCAGCAATTGGAGAGACCCCAAAAGTTCCTCACCAAAAGGATAAAGGGATTCCAAAATCTGTCATATGCTGCCAGACTGAAGAAACTCCAGCTCTATTCAGTCGCATACCATCTGCTCAGAGGTGACCTGTGCCTGACATACAAGGCCATGTCCAACCCGGAATTAATGGACATGCTCCACCTCAAAAAATCCAAATCTACCAGATCCACTACAGCAAGCGACTTAAACCTTAGCACGGATATAAATAAGACATGCTGGAGGGATAGATTTGTCACTCAGAGACTCCCTATGCTGTGAAATAAAATCCCGGTCCATGTGAGGCAGAGCACCTCGCTGGCTCTGTTCAAGAGAAATCTTGACCGGTGGATGGGAGATCGTAAGTTTACCTTGGGAATCATCTCTGTGTCACTGCTGGACAGAGGCACAACAAACTAATGGGCACAATATTTTTTAACATAAGGGGTGGCGTAAGCCACAAAACTTTGGGCTAGGCTTATAAATGCCTTAGGGCAGATAGCCTAGTATAAGCCTATGAACCTATAAACCTATAAAAACATATAAACTATTTATTATGCATCAGCCAGTATCTTTTATGGAGTAAAAATCAACAAAATTGGAAAAAATAGAGAACTATAAAATGAAGATACCCATTCAAACACAACCGACAGACAACAAGAATAAATTAAGCAATTAAACAATTACAATAAGCTTTTCCAACAGCATTCATTCCTATGTCTTAAGGTTTTACATTTTAATATAAAAATATCTTCCCAGTAAACAAATACTTAACATTACAATAGTCACTGTCTTGTATAAATATTAATAGGTTGAATAGCGTTTTCATTCCTCCATTTACAAACAATTGTATTAATGTTTTATGAACTGTGATTTTGCAACTATAGTAAGTTACTGATATTTTTTTGCAAAATAAAAGAACTATGACCTATAATCTGTCAAAATCTGAATGGGATGCTTTGTATGGCTCACAGCATCATCCAATTGTGATAGATTAGTGTGTAAAGGACAAGGGGGTGGTTCCTTTGCAGTTCAGTCAATATAAATAAATATATTATGGCACATTGGTAGAACTAGTGCAGGCTATGTACAAAGGTTCAGTGACTCAAGAACAAACAGTGCTCAGTCTCATAGAGGAGTTCCCAATGGAAGTGGGTGCACATCAGGGTTAATCTCTGAACCCACTGCTTTTCATACTGGTGATGGATTACATCAGCAAACAAGTTGGAGGGCACAGATAAAAAAAAATTCTAGAAATGCAGAAGGTGTGGCATTACAGGCAGACTCTGAGCAAGAGAGTCAGCAAAGGATTGCGGAATGGAATGCAAAACTGAAGGCACATCAGATGTAATTGAGTACAGATACAGGTGTAATGGCAGCAAATGAGGGAAATCAGAAGACGCTGAGAACTGGGTACAAGGGAAAATAGTGGAACAGCTTAACAGCTTCAAGTATCTGAGAGGCGTGGTTCAGGAGAAGGGAATTTTGAAAGAGGAGGTCAACGATTGAATCAGAGGGGTTGAAGCCAACTAGCACAGTGTCAGGGACAGTGTATGACAGAAGAATACCAAAGAAGCTGAAAAGTAAGGTGTTCAAAACAGTGGTGTGATGAGTACTACTGTATGATACATAAACCTAAGAAATAATGGCAAAGCAGTTGAGGAAGCTAGAGGTGATGGAGAAGAAGTACCTGAGATGGCTGGTAGGATGCAGACTGTGGGACAGATGAAGAAATAAGACATATAAGCAGAAGCCAAGGTAGCGCCAATTGCAAAAAAGGTCAAAGAGTACAGATTACGGTGGTTCAGGCACATGTGCAGAAAAGCAGAAGATAATCTGGTGAAGAACACTTGGGAAAGACAGGAAGAAGGCATGAGGAAATGAGGGCATCCAGGAAAGAGGTGGATGGATTGTGTGACAGAAGATCTGTGACAGTCAAGAATAAGTGCTGAAGAATTTAGGAGACTGGCAGTGACTAAAGAGAGATGGCAACAGTTAACATGATACCCCAATCCCACATATAAAATGGGAAAAAGGGGTTGATGATGATGATGACCTAAATGATAAAAACACTTAATGAAGGTGTCTATTTGCTATAAACAAGCTACACAGTTTGCTACTGCTGAAAGGTATTAGACTGAGATTTATGCAAAAGGATGCTATCACTAAATTGGAGCAGTCTAACAATGTTAGAATTCCTACTTTTTTTCATAATCTACAAATTCAAATATATCTAAATAATCCTCCACAGTAGCTGAATGTGACAGCTATAGAGAAACTGCATGCATGTTTACATAGCTTTGTCATTACAGCATTTATTTATATTAGATTTTAATAATCTGCTATATAAAATACAGGAACTGAAATGAAATGCAGATTGGCATTGGCTGTCAGTGGATGTAAGAAGCTTATTCCCTAACAGACGATAAGAAACAGGCACTGAAGCTTCACATCACATTTTAGAAAACAACAGAAAGGTTACTGATATTACTGAACTAAATGAATTTTCATTACATAATGATTTCCTTATATTTAATTGGTAACTGTTTCAAAGACATGCAGCACGGCAATGGAGTCCCCATCTGACATACTATATGCTAACCTCTTTATTGGGTTAGTTGAGCAACAATGCATATATTCTCATGAATTTCTTTAAAGTTCTGTTATCAAATACTTCTGCTACATAGATACTAACGTTATGTACTCACCATGACAATAGAGCTATGGTCTGTTTCTCTCCTTACACAACTTATGGGTCTCCTATCCAAGTTGGATCTGACTTTGGCCACTTTGAAGCTTTTGGATCTGGTGTTCAGGTTATTCCCTTTACCCATAATCCCTAGAGTTAACTGAAGTACTTTAAACTGAGTTTGCCCCCTGGATAAAAGGCAAGGATACAGACTCTAAGACAAAGTTAAGGAAAAAAAACAGCTGAAAAACTAGGTCTTGATAAAGAACATTGAGGAACCAAGGCTAGGTCAGCCAGAGAAATCCAGGAACCAAAATACTGAATGGTATAAAGCACGTGGATGGGGGAAGATTGGTGGGGAGTTGAAGGATGGAAACAGACAACACAGATACGAAAGTTATGTGCTTACAATAACAATAGATCCAAACTGTCTCATTATTATTTGGTTCAACATTTGGGTTGTCAGATCCAATAGATCTGAGCTTGGCTACTTCTTCTAGAGCTGTGGATCCGTGGCTCTAACTCCTTCCCTTCCCAAAAATCCATATTCTCCACTAAGCTATCTCAGATCTAGTTTACTGACTTTACCTTAACTGTAGATGTCCTCCTATAACTGCAAAACCTATAGGTGTCTCAGTATATATACATGTTAATACCACAGTAAGGATCAAAGAAAAAATTTTGAACAGACAGGGTCTCAGGCTAGGTCTGTCCAATCACCAGAAGCTATCACTGACAATATTGGAAGGGGAAAGGATTGAGGGATGTTGAACCAGAAGAAAATGAGACAACACAGATAAAAAAGTTATGTACCTACCATAACGTTCCATGTTAGTTGCCCTTCATCTCGCCTTCCTTCTTGCTGGATGGGTTCGGAGCCAATCCTCGGCTCCAACTCAGCCACTTACTATAGCTCGAGAGCTCTTTACTGGCTCGAGGCTACCCCTTATCCCAGAATGCCCAGCGTCAGCTGCCCAGATCTTGTTTGAGATAGCTAACACTAGACATAATTACAGAAGATAATCCATTAATCAACCTGGATATACAGTTAATTGTGATGGTTTGCTTGGGAAGCAACTAATAACAAAAAAATTAGCCAGTGAAACCATTGAAAAACTCCTCTCAACCCTCCAGGAAGAGGGAAGGAGGGAGGGACGCAAGAAGGAAGGCGAGATGAAGGACAACTAACATGGAACGTTATGGTAGCTACATAACTTCTTTATGTTAAGTTGTCCAATCTTGCCTTCATTCTTGCTGGTTGGGACAGTATCCCTAGCACCTCAATCCTGGGTGGCTCATTGGAACAGACTCTTCAGAACCGTGGAACCAAAGGAAGCCTTGCCCCAGGAAACCACATCTACTTTGTAATTAGAAATGAATGTTTGAGGATCTGCCCAAGTAGCTGCTGCACAAATTGAATCTATGAGCAATCCAGATTGAAATGCTACCGAAGTAGCTACTGACCTGGTTGAATGACCTGTGGGTTTTGCTGGAAGATCGTTTTGTCGCAAATGGTCTTTATGGGCTATGGTGTCTGATAACCATTTTGACAATGTTACTTTAGAAACTGGAAGGCCTTATTTATTCTAAGCAAATGAAAGGAACAACTGATCTGATTTTCTCATCTCTTTAGTTCTATGGAGATAGAAACGCAGTTGTCTATGCACATCCAGTTGGTGTAATTTGTATTCTGCCTTGTTGGAATGATTAGGGAAAAAGACAGGAAGTTCAATGGATTGATTCAAATTGTGTTCTGAACAAACTTTAGGTAGAAAAGATGGGTTGGTTTTCAGAGAAACTCTGTCTTTGTGAAAATTAGGTATGGAGGGTGAACACATAGTGTATGAAATTCTGAAACATGTCTGGCAGAAGTAATAGCAACTAGGATGAGAGTTTTCCAAGAGAGAAATTTCAAGGAACATGATGCTGCTGGTTCAAAAGGTGGCAGTATCAAGGAGGCCAGAACCAAATTGAGATCCCAAGGTGGAAGGGCCTCTTTCACTGGGGGTCTAAGTAGAGATGTACCTCTCATGAAGGCCTTACAGAGTTTGTGAGACATTATGCTGGAGTTAGAAACTCCGACGTGAACATTTGAAATGGTAGCTAGTCGTACTCTGATGGTAGCAGCCGTTGCACCAGAATGAAACAATTCTGCTAAGAAATCCAAAATCTCATGTACAGGAGCTGTAAAAGGATCTAAGTTCCTGGATTCTGCCCAGTAAGAGAATATTTTCCATTTGCTAGCATAGATTTTCATTGTATTTGACTTATGGGAGGAAACAATAATATCATGTACTGCTGGGGAAATACTGGGGAGCCTGGCTATGACTGGAAGTGGAGTAACCAAGCTGTGAGCTTGAGAGATTGGAGGGATAGGTGTAGCCCGCCTGACTGATGAATCAAGAGGTCCGGTACTGGGTCTAGAATCTAAGGCTGGGCTAGAAGGGGGGGGGGGTGAAAGAACAGAAACCAAATCTGTTGAGGCCAATAGGGGCAATGAGGATCATTTTGCAACCCAACGATTTTGCTTTCTGAATGACTTTTGGAATTAGGGGAAAGGGGGGAAATGGATAAAGGAGTCCCTGAGGCCAGTCATGGAGGTACAGCATCCCTGGGTGTCTGACCTGGAGGAGGAACAAGGAAGAAGTAGCTGCTGCATTTGTTGTTGAGGGGAGAGGCAAAGAGATTGCAGCAAGGCTGGCCCCATTTGCGGAAATTAAGATTCACAATTTCCTGTTTCAGAGACCATTCATGAGGCATGAGGATAGCCCTGCTGAGCCTGTCCGCTACTACGTTGGATGTCCCAGGGATATGCGTTGCTGTCAGAAAACGTTGGGAGAAAATCGCCCATTGCCACAGTCTAAGGGCCTCTCGGCACAAGGGGTAAGACCTGGTTCTGCCCTGTTTGTTGATGTACCAAACTACTGACATATTATTCATCTGTATTGCAATAGTCCCAGCAGGGAGAGAGTCTTGAAGAGCTTGCAATGCTAGGAGCACCACTCTCATCTCCAGGACATTGATGCGCAAGTGGTACTTGTGAGGTTGCCAAGTGCCTTGGACTGTCTTCCCTAGATAATGTCCCCCACCCCATCAGGGAAGCATCTGTGGTTACTGTGGCAACCGGATGGGATTCCATGAAAGGTCTGCCCTGAGTAACTAGTGGGGAGACCATCCACTAGGAAAGGTGTCTTTTGCAAGATTCTGTAATTAGCAACATGTGAGACATGGGTAATTCCTGGAAGGACCATTGTGTGAAAAGAAGCCACTGAAGGATTCTCATGTGAAAGCGTGCTAAGGGAGCTAGAAGAATGGCTGCTGCCATGGACCCTAGAGCTTGAAGAACATATTTTACTTGAATTCTTTTGCTCCTCAGAAGAAGTGACACCTGTTTTCGAATAATGGAAACTCTTTCCTGAGGCAATTTTACAATCATTTTTCTTGTGTTTAGCTCTGCTCCTATGTATGTAATAGATTGATAGGGCAACAAGGCAGATTTTTTGAAGTTTATTGTGATGCCTAGTTGAGCACAGGATGTGATGGTGTAATCTCGTGCCTCTATAAGTTGTTGCCTGGTGGTAGCAGTGAGGAGCCAGTCATCCAGATAAGGAAACACCTGGAATCCTAGACGTCTCAGGTGAGCCGTGACTACTGCCATGCATTTGGTGAACACCCTGGGAGCTGTGGTGAGACCAAAGGGCAGGGCTCTGAATTGGAATGACTGGCCCCTAGCCAGAAGCATAGAAATCTCCTGGACCGTCTGTCCATTTTTATATGCTAGCAAATGTCCTGAAGATCTACGGAGCATATCCAATTGTCCTGACCCAGAAAGGGGAGAATGGACTGCAGTGTTACCATCCAGAACTTTTCTTTTTGTACAGATTTGTTTAACCTGCTGAGATCCAGAACTGGTCGCCAGTCTCCAGTCTTCTTGGGCACTAAAATGAATCTAGAGTAAGTTCCAGATCTTACTTGGTTTGCAGGGACTTCCTGGATGGCTCTTTTTTCTAGCAGTTTTGAAACATCTGTGACTGCCTGATCCTTTAGATTGGGTGGAACATCTGGGATGGATTTTTTTTTTAATCAAAGGGGGTTGATGAAAGGGAATATTGTAACCTCCAGATATAATGGCTAGTACCCATTTGTCTTTTGTAATATTTTGCCAGGCAATTGGGTACAATGTAAACCTTCCCTCGACTGCCTCCAGAGTTGAGCAGTCAGGCATCCCTTCAGGGATGTTGATAGGGTTTGGAAGAGAACGTATCTCTGTCACCCTGATTTTGTGGACCCCATCTGCCATGAAGGCGGCGTCTGCCATTGTTATTATTTCCCCCTCTGCCCCTGGGGGAAAATTCATCACATGCATCAAGCAAGGGTCCCTGGGATTTTTGAAACCACATCTTTCCACCCTTCCGACCCTTTGGGTATGGTCTGGTAGGAGTGGAAAAATGGACTCCGACATCAGAGAGCGCCTTGCCTTCCTACTGGCACCTGGAAAGCATGTCTTTCACCTGAGGCCCGAAGAGAGGGAAGCCATCAAAGTATGCTCTGAATGGTTCCACAAACTGACACAGCCGCAGCCAATAATGTCTCCTATGAGTCACTCCTGTTCCTGCAGCTCTACTTGCTCCATCGGCTGCGTATGAAATAAGCCTCGTGGAGGAACTGACTATTGAATTAAAAGTCGCCAGCTGGGTAGCTACCTTGGCTGAAGCTCCCTCAGCTGTGGGCTGTTGTAGGGTATCTCCAAGCTCTTTTAGGAGATCCCTCTGAAGCCTAGTAAAATGGGAAAGATAGTTCAGGGACCTAAGGGAGAAGGTCGCTGATGAAAACATTCGCTTCCGATATCTGTCCATCGTACAAGAGTCTTTATTCGCTGGATGGACAGATGAGGAGGTTTCACCTAACTCACTCTTTGTGGCTGCTGCTACCACCATGGCATTAACTGGGATACCTATGGTCAAGAATTGTTTGTCTTGGGGAGCTGTGATAAATTTATTGGGTCTCCTCGGGACAGGTTCCATGGAATCTGGAGCTGACCAAGCCTTTTGAGACATTACTGACATGAGTGGATCAAAAGGTGGAGACACCCAGGAGGTGGAGGGTTGGGAACCAAATGTGTCCAAGTATACAGACTCATCCTCAGAGGGGGCTAGGGAAGTCCAGCTACACCTCTACCTGAGAATCTCAAGGATGTCTGAAAAGGAAACCTCTTCAGAGGGGGACCTTGGGGACCGCCTCCGATTCATCCAGGTCTGTATCTGAGGTGACAGACTCAGGGGAGTCTAGGTGTTTCCTCTTGCACTTTTTCTTATGGGGGAGCCTGCTCAGAATGCTCTGGGGAGGTTTCGGAAGAAGAGGGTTCACCCAATGGGGTGTCCTGGGGCATTAGGTTCCCTACACTTTGGGGCTGGAGGAGGAGCAGAGGTTGTCACAGGCAACAAGGGGGACGGAGCTAACAGAACCGATAGTGGGGCTGTCTGTGGGGACAGCACTCTCCCGATGACCTTGAAGGCGTCACAGTCTCGACACAAGGAGGGCTCCAGCTCCAAAGAGATAGGAATCCCACTCTGCGCTGAGGGCGATGGCTCCGAGGCCGATGTGGGAGCCGAGCTCAACTGAGCCGATGCTCTGAGAGGGAGAGCGGGGTCAGACAAGGGTCCGATGCCACTTCCCCTCACGGAGCCGATGAGAGAGCTTTGGTGCCCAGCTACCTAGATGGGAGGAAGAACCGAGGTAATCGGAGCCAATGTCGGAGCTGAAGAGGATGTCATCAGAGCCAAAGGAACCACTATCGGAGCGTCTATGGACTCCGGCTCTGAACTAAGAATAGTCGGAGGAGAAATCGAAGCGGATGGAGCCGAAGCCTGTTGAGGTGGGCTCGAAAGCATTTTAGCAAGAGCATGTGACTTCAGCAACCTACTGACCATTCTCTCCACATCCTGATCTGATAACTTTGAGGATCGAGAGGAGTGGGAAGATGAGGAATGACTGGCCTTGCTTTGAAGTAAGGGTGATTGTGGCACTGAGCGAATCGGCTCCAATGAAGGAAACCTAGCTCGCTTGTGGCTCTGAGATGGCTCCGAAGTAACAGTTGGAGCAGACCAAAGGAGTAGTCCTTTCAGTGCCAGAGGGCACCGACACACTTGGTTTGTCAAGCTCACAAGTCAGTTCCAAACATGGAGCCGACGACTTGACTGGTTTCAAAGGTTTCACTGGCTGAGATGTTTTAGCCAGAGAATCCTGTTTTAACAATCCATGGAGGATAAGCATGTTTTTCCACTCCTGCAGGACCCTTGGACTAAAGGCATGACAAATAGAACAAGAGTCCTGCAGGTGCAGAGCCCCCAAGCAGTAAACACAACTAGTGTGCCTATCTGTCAGAGACATCTTCTGACAGCATGAGTCACACTTTTTAAAACCTGAGGTTTTAATTTCCTTAGACATTTTACCAAAAAGACACAGTACAAAAGTAAACTAAAAATTATATTAATAAAGACCTTAAAGCAGAGCCTCTAACATAAATGGCTATCCTTAAGGGAGGGGGGAAGAACTCTCTAAGTTAAATGAGTTCAAGAAAAAACAGAAGGCCTAGCGACTAAGGGGTGATGGCCAACACAGCACAAAAATCACCACAAGGACGAGATAAGGGGTTTACAATAAAATAAACTTACAAACTACTATAAGAAAGAAAAAATATATCAATTTTTAAGCAAATTATTTGAATTTAATAGAGAAAAAAGTTATACCAAGCCTGAGGCAGTGTGAATGCAACGTCGCAGCTAAAGCGGCAAACGAGATCTGGGTAGCTGACGCTGGGCATTCTGGGATAAGGGATAGCCTCGAGCCAGTAAAGAGCTCTTGAGCTATAGTAAGTGGCTGAGTCGGAGCCGAGGATCAGCTCCGAACCCATCCAGCAAGAATGAAGGCGAGATTGGACAACTTAACATCTATCGTTATGGCAAATACATAAGCTGCAAAAAAAGACAAAACAAACAAAAAACTTGGTGGTATCAAGGAAGTACATTCCTGAAAATAATGGAACTAAAGGATGAAAATGCTCTGGATTGCAAGTCCAATTTGTAATGAGATAAAAAGGTGTGAACTCTGGTCCATGTTCCTGCTGCACAAATGTCATCAATGGGAACTCTCTTAATGAATTCCATAGAAGTAGATATTGATCTTGTGAAATGGGCTTTTGGTTTCATGTGTAGGGGTAAACCTTGATCAATATAAATAAAAAAATGCAGTCCAACAGCCATTTAGAAATTAAAACTTTTGATATATTTCTGATTTTCTTATATCCTTCAAACAGTGTGAGTATAATCTGAGCTGTCTGTGAACATCTAGTGTGTAGAGTAAAATGTTATATACTCACCATAGTGTTCCATCTGTATTGTCCATTTTCAATCTTCCTCAACTGAAGGGTTTGGATCCAAGACTCAGATATGACTCGGCCGCTTCTACCAGATCATCAGATCCTAGAACTCTCAAGCTCCTCCCTTTACCCATAATGCCCCACCAACCTAACATACCTCAGATCAAGTTTGCCACCCCAAGATATAAAAGGAAAATCTATAAAACAAAATACCAGAGGCAGAACAGAAAAGAGGAAGATGGAGCTGAAACAAGGAACAGAGGTTCCTATACAACTGTTAGATCTCTCTAGAAGCAAAAAATGAGGGGCAGGTAGGCAGGGAGTTGAGGAAGAATGAAAATGGACAACATAGATGGAACGTTATGGTGAGTACATAACTTTTTAATCTGTTGTTGTCAAGTTCATTCATTGCTCAACTAATGGGACAGAGTTCCCAGCTACTGTAACCCTGGGAGGCCCCTAAAGAAGGATATTCTGGAGCACTGCTGAGCCAAATGCTGCTCTGTTCCTTTCAATCAAATCTACCTTGTAATGAGCAATGAAAGTGTAAGGATTAGCCCAAGTTGCAGCTGCACAAGTATCATCTAAAGATGTTCCAAACAAAAGCTGAAGAAACTGCCATAGACCTTGTGGAATGGGTCCTAGGAGGTTTTGGTACAGATAAACCCAATTTGCTATAGACAAAGGTTATACAATCAATCAACCATTTGGCCAATGTAACTTTAGATACTGGATTGCCTAATCTGGAAGGAGAAAAAAAAACAAGATTTGCCAAAGTCTTTTGTTCCATGAAGGTAGAAATGAAGCTGTCTGTGCACATTCAAGAGATGTAACATGTACTCTCCTCTCATTGAAAAATTGGAAAGAAAACTGGGAGATTAATGTCATGATTAATAGTTGATTCAGAAGCTACATTGGGTAAAAAGGAAGGGTTAGTTCACAATAACACTCTGTCTTTGTGAAATATTAGATAAGGAGGCTTTGAAGGCTCTTCTAGCTGATGCAATAGCCACTAGAAAAATGTTTTTCCAAGGTAAAAATCTTAGATCAACTTTAGCTGAAGGTTCAAAGAGAGACTGAGTTAAGGCCTTAAGCATTATATTTAAATCCCAAGAGGGAGTAAGATCTTTTAATGAAGGTCTAAGCAAAAATATTCCTTGAGAAAAGCCTTGCACAATTTAGAAGAGGCTAATGTATAGTTATTTCACCCATGGGATAATCAGAAATGGCAGCCAACTGAACTCTTAACAGTTGAAAAATGAACTCCTTTATTAAAGACTGAAGCTAAAATCTAAACATCGCTTTTACAGGTGCTGAAAAAGGGTCCAGATCTTTCCTACGGGCCCAGAAGACAAATCTTTTCCATTTAGTCTTGTAAGTCTTTCTAGTAGAAACCCTATGGGAAGACAGCAAAACATGACGGACCAGGGAGGAGAGCCTGGACTGTCTAGCAATCAGCAGAACTGGAGAAAAAAAGAAGTTAAGTACTCACCGTAATGTTCCATCTGTGTTGTCCATTTTCATCATTCCTCAACTGCTGGGTTTGGATATGATCCTCTGGTCCAACTCGGCTATTACCTTAGCTTGTGGCCACCAAAAAGCTCTCAAGCTTCTCCCTTATCCATAATGCACCAACCCCTAACACACCTCAGATCTTGTTTGCTGTTTGACATAAAGTAGGAAGTACTGCTATAACGTTCTTAACAGAAGAATCTATATCGGGGTTTCAACACAAGAAGACAGTTGTGCCCTTATAAACTCTCGTTCTTCCAGAAATCAAGTGTGAAAAAGATTGGGGCTGGTGGGTGGGGAGTTGAGGAAGAATGAAAATGGACAACATAGATGGAATGTTACGGTAAGTACATAGCTTCTTTATCTGATGTTAATTTTCATTCTATCCTTCCTCTACTTCTGGGACACAGTCCCCAGCTACCTAAATTCCTAAGTGGACTCTAAGGAAGGATATCCCTGAGCACAGTTGAGCCAAAGGCTGCTCTTCCCCTTGTGACCAGATCTAGTTTGTAATGAGTAATAAAGGTATGAGGATTGGCCCAAGTTCCAGCTGCACGTCTTCCATGGAAGCCTTAACTAGGAACACTGAAGAAGTTTCCATGGATCTAGTTGAATGAGCTCGTAGAGGTTTTGGTAATGATAAACCCAATTTGTTGTAGATAAATGATATGGAATCTATTATTCATCATCCTAACGTTACCTTTGCAACTGATTTTCACAATTTAGAATCTGCAAGACACAGATAATTGGTCTGTCTTTCTAATTTCCTTCATTCTATGTAGGTAAAAATGTAATTGTCTGTGAACATCCAATAAATGTAACATATAGTCACCTTTGTTTGCAAATTTAGGAAAGAAAACTGGCCGATTAATGGACTGGTTAATACTGGATTCTGACACCACCTTTGGAAGGAAAGAAATTAGAAGTTATGTTCTTACCATAACGTTCCATGTGGAGTGTTCATCTCGCCTTTGTTCTTACACCTGGGTTCGGAGCCGATCCTCGGCTCCGTGTAGGCCGCTCTGCAAGCTCTGCATCGAGAAGAAGCTCGAGACCAACCTAACTCCCACAATCCCCCTCTGCCTTTACCTCAGATCTAGTTTGCAAGCAAACCAGAAGTCAGAGAGAGTAACACATTCATG
Source organism: Protopterus annectens (assembly GCF_019279795.1). Taxonomy (NCBI): domain Eukaryota; kingdom Metazoa; phylum Chordata; order Ceratodontiformes; family Protopteridae; genus Protopterus; species Protopterus annectens. The sequence goes on from NC_056727.1 coordinate 947,813,565, forward strand.
CCAAAAAGAAGATAACTGCAAGAAACACCTATATATATATATATATATATATATATATATATATATATATACATATACATATATACACAACAACTGCGTAATGCAGAAGCAGGAGAAACCAAACCAGACACCAAACTGGACGTTCTTCCTGAGGGTGGGAGGGTGGGAATGTAAGAACAAAGGCGAGATGAACACTCCACATGGAACGTTATGGTAAGAACATAACTTCTAAATGTGAGAGTGTTCAATCTCGCCATTTGTTCTTACACCTGGGTAGCGTCCCTAGCTCCATGTTCCTGAGGAACTCACGGGAGAACGTTCTTGAGCACAGTGGAACCAAAGGTTGCCCTGTCCCTAGAAACCCTGTCTACCTTGTAATGAGAAATGAATGTATGTGGTTTAGACCAAGTGGCAGCTGCACAAATAGTGTCTAATGGTAAGCGAGCTGCATGAGCCAGGGATGTAGATACTGATCTTGTAGAGTGCCCCTTGGGTTTGACAGGTAAAGTTTGTTCCGAAGTAGCATAAACAAATATAATGCAATCAGTTAGCCATTTGGAAAGGGTTCGTTTAGTAACTGCTACACCTTTCCTGCTGTCTGCAAAGGCTACAAAAAGTTGATCTGTTTTCCTGTGATCCTTTGTTCTATCCAGGTAAAATCTAAGTCATCTATGAACATCCAACTTGTGTAACATATACTCCAACTTATTGGAGTGTTTTTTGAAAAAGGTAGGGAGTTCAATGGATTGATTAATGTTATTAATGGAGCAAACTTTGGGGAGAAAGGACGGATTAGTGCGAAGAGATACTCTGTCAGAGTGAAAGATCAAATAAGGGTGTTTAATAGAAAGAGCCTGAAGCTCTGACACCCGCCTAGCCGATGTAATGGCCACCAAAAAGAGGGTCTTCCACGACAAATACTTCAATGGACAAGAGGAGGCTGGTTCAAACGGAGGTAGCATCAATTTAGATAATAAAAGGTTCAGATAGGAGTTCTAACTGGTGGTCTAATATGGAAAGATCCTTTCAGAAAGGCCTTACAAAGTCTGTGAGCCATAATAGGAGCCCCACATTCTTCCACATGGAAGTTGGAAATGGCAGCCAATTGCACTCTTAAAGTGGCAGGAGAAGCTCCTTGGTGAAACAACTCGGTTAAAAACTCCAAGATCTTATTTAAGGGAGCTATAACAGGGTCCAATTGCTGTGTATTTGCCCAGTAAACAAAACGCTTCCATTTACTAGTGTAAGTCTTTGTAGTGGAAGCTTTATGAGAAGTCACTAGTATATTCTGAACTGCAGGTGAAAGAAGATCAGACCTGGCTAAGTAGGGAAGCGGAGCAGCCAAGCTGCTAGTTGGAGTGACAGTAGCGAGGGGTGGGGAGCCCCTGACGAGTGGGTCAGTAGATCCGGTTCCGGGTCCAGGATCCAGGGTTCCCGAATGCGGTGAGCCAGAAGAAATGGAAACCAGATTTGACGAGGCCAGAATGGGACAATGAGGATAATCGTCCTTTGCAGGTTGTTGGCTTTCTGCAGAAACTTTGCAATCAGGGGAAAGGGAGGAAAAGCGTACAGGAGACCCGGGGGCCAATTGTGAACTAGAGCGTCCCTGGGGACTTCCCCTGGAGGGGGTAAAAGGGCAAAATAGCTTCTGCATTTGGCGTTCATTGAAGACGCAAAGAGATCGCAGGAAGGCTGGCCCCATTTGCGAAAAATCTCCTTCGCAACTGACTGAGGGACCACTCGTGAGGCAACAGGATTGCTCTGCTCAACCTGTCGGCTATGACGTTGGATGACCCCGGGATGTGCGTTGCAATCAGAAAGCGACCCGTGGACTCCGCCCATTGCCAGATTCTCATGGCCTCTCTGCATAGTTGATAAGACTTGGTTCCCCCTTGTTTGTTTATGTACCAGACTACGGACATGTTGTCCGTCTGAACTGCAATAGTCCCTAGAGGAAGAAGGGGAGCAAAGTGTTGCAACGCTAGAAACACTGCCCTCAACTCTAGAACATTGATGTGCAGATTGTACTCTAAATTGGTCCATTCGCCTTGGACTGTCTGTCCCTGAAAGATGCCCCCCCACCCTATCAGGGAAGCGTCCGTGGTCACCGTAGCTGTCGGCGTGGGTAGCACAAATGGTCTTCCGCTGGAAAGGTTGCAAGTCCGGAGCCACCAAGCCAGGTGTGATTTGCATGTGTTTGTGATCAGAATTTCGTGTGTCAGAGGTAGCTCTTGGAATGACCATTGTGCAAATAGTAGCCATTGTAGAACTCTCGTGCAGTCTTCCCAATGGTATCGCAATGAGAGAAGCTGCCATGAGACCCAAAACCTTCAGAACCAGATTTGCTGGGGATTTTCTGGATGACAGAAGAAGAGATATGTGGCTTTGTAGTGAGGCTATCCTTTCTGGAGGAAGTCTTAGAATTAAACGATGCGTATCCAATTCTGCTCCTATGAATGAGATATGCTGTGATGGCTGTAGTAAGGATTTTTCGAAATTTACAGAAATTCCGAGATGAACACAAAGCTGCAGTGTGTAATCCCTGGCCTGAATCAGTTGACGCTGGGTGGTGGCAGAAAGGAGCCAGTCGTCCAGATACGGAAAAGTACAGTTTTGTACCTACCATAAATGTAGATGTTCGAAGATCCACATTGCTGCAGTCCTAACACTTGGGTAGTCCGCTGTCCCAGTCGGCCCGAATACCAAAGTATAAGGCTGACGTCGGTCAAGGCGCATTTGACTGACATCAGAACGTCAGGGTACAAATGCGCATGACCGACGTCATATCCTCAGTCTTTTCTTGCCCCAGATGTCAGAAGACCCTAAAAAGATAAGGCCAAAACCAAAAAACACCAAAACACTCCTGTGCCTAAAATATGTACAATATATACAAATGTACAAAAATAGAACCTCACCCACACAACCACCCCTAAACACAGAGGGAAGGAGGGAGGAAATTGGACTGCAGCAATGTGGATCTTGAACATCTACATTTATGGTAGGTACAAAACTGTACTATGTTCTTCATCTCACATTGCTGCAGTCCTAACACTTGGGTAGAATCCCAAAGCAGAGGTAAGGGAGGATGGCTAAGCTATAATGAAGCAGGAGCTGCCAAAATGCCCTGCAACACAGCAGTGGCAAAACCAGCCCTGGACTTAGAATAGAGAGGAAGGTGGTAATGCTTGGAGAAAGTATGCACTGAACTCCAAGTAGCTGCCTCCAAAATATCCTTAGTTGCCACCCCCCTTAGAAATGCTGTTGAAGTGGCAGTAGCCCTAGTGGAATGAGGCCTAATCCCAGCTGGAATCTCTTTGCCATGATGGGAGTAACAGAATTCAATGCAAAACCCAATCCACTTAGAAATAGTTTGTTTTGACACAGGCTTGCCCTGAGAACTCAAAGCAAAAGAAACAAACAACTGCTGAGACTGCCTAAAATCCTAGTCCTGCTTAAATAATAACGCAACTGCCTGTGTACATCTAAAGTGTGCAAAATCTTTTCCCCTATTTTGGGGATCTGCATAAAAAGTAGGCAAATGAATAGTTTGGTTTAAAGCCACACTAGAAACCACCTTAGGCATAAATGAAGGATTAGTACGTAATGATACCCTATCCTTATGAAAAATCAAAAAAGGCTCCACCGCCATAAGGGCCTGCAATTCAGAAACCCTTCTTGCAGAAGTAATGGCCAACAAAAAGCAGTCTTCCATGACAAGTATTTCAACTCAGCAGTAGCCGAGGCTCAAAAGGTTGTAGAGTAAGTTTCTCCAACACAAAATTGAGGTCCCAAGCAGGAGTAGGAGCTCTTCGTGGGGGTCTTATATTCTTTGCCCTCTAAGAAATTGCTTGAACAAAGGATGAGAAAACAATGGTGGGTCACAATCATAGTGAGCTGAAATTGCTGCAGCATGAATCTTAATGGAAGAGAAAGACAAACCTTTGTCCAATAGCTCAGTAAGATATTGAAGAGCCACACTCAAATTAGGCTCAGAAACATCCAAATCCTTTGCTGCACTCCAAAATAAAAATCTCTTCCATTTTTCTGCATACACCTTACGTGTACTAGGTCTTCTGGCTTCCGTAATCACATTCAAAACTTGTTGAGGAAGTTGAGACCTGCTGTGGTTCAAAAGAGAATATGCCAGGCTGTTAGATGAAGAGAGTGAAGCTTGACATTGAGTAGATGACCGTCCCTCTGAGACAAAAGGTGTGGAATCAAAGGTAAAGTCTCACCCTGAGAATCCAAAGGAACTTCTGGTAGAACCACCGGCTCCACCGAGCCCTCTAAAGAACCGACGTCCGGGACAGACGGTTCTTCCACCCTAGGCTTCGCTGCTTTGTCCTTGCGTTTTTTAGATGAAGCGGCGGAGCATCCGACGGCATGTTGTAATTACAACGCTTCCCAAAAACTAACCTGGCACAATCTAATCTTCTCTTAATAGTGCGTTTGTTAAATCTAGCACAAGAGCGACAGCCAACAACGTCGTGCTCAGGCCCTAAGCAAGGTATACACAATGTATGGTAATCTCTATGAGGTATCTGTTTCACAAGAAATACAGTTATTCACTTTTCTGACATCCGGTTAAATACTGAGGCAAGAAAAACCAAAATATTCTAACGGGTACTTAGCCAACTTTGATTCGGTCTGAAACTCCGACTTCAGAAAATTTCAGAACGCCAACCTGCACTCGCAATACTGCTTCTGCATCGGACCATGCGGCAAAAAAGACTGAGGATATGACGTCGGTCATGCGCATTTGTACCCTGACGTTCTGAAGTCAGTCAAATGCGCCTTGACCGACGTCAGCCTTATACTTTGGTATTCGGGCCGACTGGGACAGCGGACTACCCAAGTGTTAGGACTGCAGCAATGTGAGATGAAGAACATCACCTGGAATCCCAGGCGTCTCAAGTGAGACGCTACCACTGCCATGCATTTGGTGAAAACCCTGGGGGCTGAGGTCAGACCAAAGGGCAGGGCTCGAAACTGAAAGTGGCTGGCTCCCAGCCGGAAGCGCAAGTGATCCCTGGACGCCCTGGCCATTTTGATGTGGTAGTATGCGTCCTTCAGATCTATTGAGCACATCCAGTCGTCCTTCTGTAAAAATGGAAGGATCGATTGAAGCGTGACCATCCGGAACTTTTCTTTCTTGACGAAGGTATTGAGATTGCTTAGGTCCAGAATCGGCCTCCAGTGCCCTGTCTTCTTTGGAACTAAAAGAACCTTGAGTAAGTTCGAATCCTCTTTGGTCCGCTGGGACTGGTTGGATTACTCTTTTCTAGCAGCTTAGAAATTTCTATAGCTGCAGGGTCTCGGAGATGGGCGGTACATGTGGGAGTCTTTTCTTCGGAATTGGGGCAATAGGAAGGGTATTCTGTAGCCTCTGGTAACAACTCTTTTACCCAATTGTCTGATGTAAGATTTCGCCAGGCCTGAGGGTATAAAGCTAAGCGACCCGACTGCCTCCAGAGCAGGACAGTCGGGCCTCCTCTCAGGAGTGCTGGAAAGGTTTCCCAGGGGTGTATCCCTGTCACCTTGGTTTTGGACCCCTCTGCCGCCAGGGCGGCGTCTTCCACCTCTGCCCCTCCTCTGCCTCTAGAGGGGCATCACCCTGTGTGCCTGGGAAAGATCCTTGGGGTTTTCGAAACCACATTTTTCCACCATGTTGCCCTTTGGGGTACGGTCTGGATGGGGTGGAAAAACGGACTCCGACAGCAGACAGAGTCTTTCCCTCTTGCTCACACCGGGTAAGGGTCTCCTTTACTTTGGGGCCAAAGAGAGTGGCACCATCAAATGGGGCGTTAGTAAAGGAAGACTTGAAGGCTTTCGCAAATGAACATAAGCGCATCCAGGATTGTCTACGAAGAGCAATCGCTGAAGCTGCTGCCCTACTCGATCCTTCGGCTGCGTATGAGATCAGCCTCATGAACGAGTTTGCAATAGATGTAAGGGTATTGAGATGTGCTGTAACCTTTTCTGAAACAGCAGCATCTGTAGTACCCTGGAGGGTATCTCCCAACTCTTTGATTAGATCCCTCTGCAGCCGTGTGAAGTGGGTCAAATAGTTCAGGGATCGCATAGAAAAAGCCGCTGAACTAAAAATGCGCTTCCCATACCTGTCCATAGTCCTAGAATCTCTGTTAGGTGGATGGACAGATGAGGAAGATTCAGACATCTCCTTTTTCGTGGCCGCTGCCACCACCATAGCCCACTGGCACTCCCTTTGTCAGATAAGCCTTATCCTGAGGGGCAGTAATATATTTGTTAGGCTTTCTAGGGACTGGCTCCACCGTGTCAGGCGTCTCCCACGCCCTTCGAGTAATCAGCTCCATCAACTCATCAAGGCGGAGTGACCCAGGAGGAGGAAGGGCGAGCACCGAATGCCTTCAGCAAGACTGACTCATCCTCAGAAGGGGGGAGGGCTTGCCAATCACCTCTCTGCTTTAGGATCTCCAGGATGTCAGAAAAAGAGACATCCTCTGAGGGTGACTTTGGGGACCCTTCTGACTCATCCAAGTCAGTGTCCGATGTCAATGATTCTTGTGGAGAATCTAAGTGTCTCCTCTTACACAATCTTTTCCTCGAACTTCCTCGGGGCATCCAAGAAGCCTCCGAGGAAGAGGGGCACCTCCAGGGGTGGCTGAGACACAGGTGCTCGACGCTTAGATGTAGCCGTGGGTGCAGAGGAGGATAACGGTCCTTTATGGGAAGGAGAAGCCGTTTCTGCTGATGTGGTTGTCTGGGTAGACAACACCTTCCTCATGAGGTCGAAGGCCCCCGGGTCCCGAGTCGAGGTATCTCCCGGTTCGAGGAAATCGGAAGAATCCCGAGACAGGCACCAAGGCATCGACCACGAGGACGGAGCCGAGTCGATCCGAGCCGAGGCCCGAGAGGAGCGTCGGAACCGAAACATCGGTCCGACTCTCAGTCCCGGATCCAAGGATGGATCTTCGGCTCCGAGACTCCGGTACCGGATCTGACGGAGTCAAGGTGAACGGAGCCGACCGAGAGAAAGACGGTTCTGGCACCGAGGGCTCCACAATCACCAGATCAGCCTCTCCCGGCTCCGAAGACTGGATAGGCATCGGAGGAGGAACAGGTGGAGATAAGGGAAGGCCTTCGAGTCTCGACACCAACTGGGAGGAGACAGAGATGAGTTTGGATAAGGCCGTGTTCTCCATTAATTTCTGCACCACGCGGTCTACATCGGTGTCGGAGAGGGGCCTGGAAGAACGCGTCGAAGGAATCGAAGACGGAGCCGACCTCAACAGTGCCGGGGAGGGAGCTCCGTCACCGGTTCCAAGACTCGAGGCTCGGAAACTGACAACAGTTCAACACTCGGCCCCGAAGTCTGTGGAACCGGTGATCGAACTTTGACTGAAGAGCTCGGAGCCGATGACCTGGGCTCACGCTTCGATTCCTTCGAGGATTTGGATGTCTGGTCTGAAGCATCCAGAGCCTCTTGAAAGGCAGGCTTCAAAAGCCCCCTGTCCATAAGTTTCCTGCGCCTATCTGCCTTGACCCTCCCACTGAAAGAATGACATATTGAGCAGTCTTCTTGCAGATGGAGAGGGCCAAGACAGTAGACGCAGGAACTATGATTGTCAGTCACAGACATCTTCTGCCCACATTGGCAGCGTTTAAAGCCAGATTTAGCTTTCTCAGACATGTCAAATTAGAAACAGCAACTAGTGAAATAGCCAGTAATATGTCTAGTCCAGTAAATTTGTCTATTTCAGTAACAATTTTGTCAAATCCAGTAATTGCAAAATCCAGTAATTTAGTCAAGCCATGTTAAATGGGTGGGGTAGGCCCCGAGGGAAAACTCTAATAAAGTATATAAAAATTATATACGGAACCGAGGACCCTCGATACTCTACTCACACACACACACAGGCACTAAAGGAACAACTTTTTTAGAAAAAATATAAGAAATATAAGAAAATAATTAATCTTAGCTTGAGTTGGCCCGAGCTCATCAAATCTGATGCGAACGTTGCAGCGGCAAACTAGATCTGAGGTAAAGGCAGAGGGGGATTGTGGGAGTTAGGTTGGTCTCAAGCTTCTTCTCGATGCAGAGCTTGCAGAGCGGCCGACACGGAGCCGAGGATCGGCTCCGAACCCAGGTGTAAGAACAAACGGCGAGATTGAACACTCTCACATCGTTGGTTTGTAATGTTACTATATCCTTACAAAAATTAAGTAGGGAGGTTTACAGGATAATCCTTGAAGTTCTGAAATTCTTCTAGCAGAGGTAATGGCTACTAAAAAGATAGTCTTCTGGGTCAGGAATTTAACATCACATTTAGCTGCTGGTTAAAAGGGGGAATGAATTAAGGCCTGCAGCACCAGATTTAAATGCCATTGTGGAGTAGGATCTTTATATAGAGGTCTCGGTAGGAGAGTGCCTCACAAAAAGTCTTTACAAAGCTTAGATGAAGCCAAGGAAGAATTCTCAACTCTAATACGAAAATTAGAGATTGCTGCTAACTGAACTCTAACTTTTGAGGTGCTAGGTCCCTCATTAAAAATTGTTGCCAAAAATTCGAGAACACTTTGTACAGGAGCTGAGAAGAAGTCACTGTGTTTCTGCTGTGCACAAAAATGAACCTTTTCCATTTACGTCTGTAAACTTTTCTTGTAGAAGCCTTATGGGAAGATAAAAGTAAGTGACGGACAGGAGAAGAGAGCTTCGGCTGTCTGGCTATTAAACGAATTGGAGAAACCATGCTGTTAGCTTGAGGTTTAAGATATCCAGATGAATCATGCCTGTCAGGTGAGACAGGAGATCTGGAATTGCATCCAGAATTCAAGGTGGGTACAGCAGATGAGGCCAAAGGAAGGGGAAACAAATCTGTGGAGTCCAGTAAGGTGCAATGAGTATGACTCTGCTCTTCAACCTGGCAGCTTTCTGCAGGAATTTGGGATTCACGAAAGTTGGAGGATAAGCCTAGAGGAGACAGGGTGAACAATCGTGGAGTAGAGCATCCCTCAGTGATTCCCCTGGAGGGGGGATCAGGGCAAAGAAGGTGCTGCACTTGTTGTTTAGGGGAGAAGCAAAAAGATCGCAGCAAGGCAGGCCCCATCGACAGAAAATAATTTATGTCATGTTCATGTTGAGAGATCAATTGTGAGGTAGTAGAATGGATCTGCTCAATTTTTCTGCTATCACGTTGGACTTCCCCGGAATGTGCATTGCTCTCAGAAAGTAGTTGGATGAGATCTCCCATTGCCACACTCTGAGGGCTTTTTGACCCAAGGGGTAAAACCTGCTTCCTTCCTGTTTGTTGATGTACCAAACTACTGACATATTGTCTGTTTGAATCTCAACTGTCTCAAAAGGGAGAGAGTCTTGAAGGCCTGAAACACTAAGAACACTGCTCTCATTTCCGTAACATTGATATGTGTGTTGGACTTTTCAGAGGACCAAGTGCCTTGGACTGCTTTCCCCAGGAAGCGCCCACCCCACCCAATCAGGGATGAGTCAGTGATCACTATGGTCTTTAGTTGAGGGAGAATGAAAGGACGGGCTAGTAGAACCTGATCTGATCGAATCCACCACCAAAGGTATTCCTTGGGCTGACATTCAATGATAAAGAATCGAGCATTGTGTTGCTAGCATCCACTGAAGAATTCTCATATGAAATCTTGCTAGATGAACTGAAATTATGGCAGCTGATATTGACTCCAAGGCTTGAAGAATCAGCCAGGCTGAAATGTTGGTACTGTGAACTATTTTCATGACCTGGAATCTGATAGTTTGCACTCTTGCTACAGGAACAGAAGCCATCACTGTACAATGTTGAACATTGCCCCTATAAATTCCAATGTTTGAGTCAGTTGTAACTCAGATTTATTGTAATTTATGGATATCCCCAGATGAGAACAAGTCTGGAGTACGTAGTCTCTTGTTCTTATTAGTAGATGACTGGTTGGGGTGGTAATGAGCCAATCATCTAGGTATGGAAACAGTGAATCCCCGCAGTCTCAGGTGAGCTGCTACCACTGCCATGCACTTGGTGAACACCTTTGGGCCAGTGGTGAAGTCAAAGGCCAGTGGCCTGAACCAATAATGACTGGCTCCCCCCAGACGGAAGTGTAAATACCTTCTGGATTGTCTGTTCATTTTTATGTGATAGTACGCATCCTGAAGGTCTAGGCAACACACCCAGTCATCCTTGCACAAAGAAGGCAGAACGGACTAAACTGTGACATCCAAAATTTTGTGTGTCAAACTGACTTGTTTAATTTATTGAAATCCAAAATCAGTCTCCAGTCCCCTGTTTTCTTTGGCACCAAAAGAATCTTAATTAAGTTCCGGACTCTATCTGGTCTGGTGGGACCTCTTGGATGACTCATTTTCTAGTGGCTTTTGTATTTCTAATGCTGCTGTTTTCCTCTGCCTGTATGGAACATCGAGGACTTTGTTCACAGGTGGAAGGGAAAAGGGAATTATATAACCTTTGGAAACAATCCTCTGCACTCAAGTATCTTTTGTTATATCTAGCCAGGCTCTCTGGTGCAGGGATAGCCACCCCCCCCCCCCCACACCAATTGCCTCCAGACTGGGACAATCGGGCCTCCTTTCAGGAGCACTGATAAGGTCTATCAGAGAAAGAATCTCTGGACCCTTGGTTCTCTGGGCCTCCTCTGCCGTGTGGGTATCATAGTCCATTTGAGTTCCCCCCCTCTGCCCTAGAGGAACCATCTCCACGTGTATCCTGGAAAGGACCCTGGGACTTCCTGAACCACATTTTTCATCCTTCCCACTGATTCCCAGAAAAGGATCTTTGAGGGGTCAAAAAACGTACGCCCTCTGCAGAGAGTATCTTTCCATCTTTTTCACACCTGGAGAGTGTGTCTTTCATTTTTTGGACAAACAACAAACTGCTGTCAAACAGCATATTAATGAACAAAGACTTGAAAGGCCCTGCAAAATTGCATAAGTGTATCCAGGCATGCCTTCTAATGGAAATGCCTGAACCCGCTGCCCTTGACGCACCTTCGGCAGCATGTGAGATAAGTCTCATGGGCGAATTTGAAATAGATTGAAGGGTAGCCAAAAAGAGATTTTTGAAAGTTCCTTGATCAAGTTCCTTTGTTGTCTGGTAAAGTATGCCAAATAGTTCAGTGACCTAACAGTAAAGGTTTCTGAAGCATATACATGCTTCCCAAATATGTCCATCGCCCCAGAATCCCAGTTAGGGGGATGAAAAGAAGAACTTTGCTCAGCAAGAATCTGATCTGGCCTCTTAGGAATTGGCTCAACTGAATCAGGTTCCTTCCACTCCTGCATAGAGACCAAAGCAATGAGCTCATTGGCAAGTGGAGTAACCCAGGAGGTAGACAGGCCAGCTCCAAAGGCTTTCAGAAATGCTGATTCCTCTGGTGAACGGTTGTTGGAGGACCAACCACATCTCTGTTAAAGCATCTCAAGAATGTCTCTAAATGAGACGCCTTCAAGAGGTGATCATGTGGACCCTTCTCCTTCATTGAAATCAGTATCCTCAGTGACTGACTCTTGCAGCGAGTCCAAGTGCCTCCTCTTGCACTGCCTCTTCCGATGGACTTCCTCAGTGGGGTGTTCCAGTGAAGTATGGGAACAGATCGGAAAACCTTGCTTGGTGGTCAGGGGCCTTGAGCTGGCTGTCCCTGTGGTGTAGGATAATGTGGCTGTAAGCATAGAGACATCTGGGGACCAGATGGGAGATCCAAGGGGTTGGAGCCATCTGTCCTGCTGGAGCACAGAATACTCTCTTCACTACCTTGAAGGCAGATTGCTTTGGGGAGAAGGAAGACAATGGATCTGAGAAGGCAGGCTTCTGGAATGCTGCTTCCCTCTGCCCTAAGAGCACTCTGCCTGAGGTGGACGTCGGAGCCGAGCTGTCCAATGGCAAAGCTCCAAGGGGCAGAGATGACTCTGAAAACTTCAGAGTCGACTCCAATGCCTTGGATCTGACAAGTCCACTGCGGCTCTGAGGGCCATCTGAATCCAAAGATGTCAGGGCCAGTATGCTCAGAGCAAGCTTCACAAATAAAGATAGAATATCTTCGGATCTGAGCCAGACAGATCCAGAAGGTTTAGATTCAGGGACTTTGAAACAGCTGGTCGGATCAGAGAAGGAGCAGCTAAAGGTGATGTGGCAGATGGATGGGCTTCCTGACCTGAGGGAATAGGAGCCAGAAGAACACACCTCGGTATCTGTGCAGAGAAGAATATCCTCATCATTCTGTCCACATCTTCTTCAGTCAAACTCCTGACAGAACGAGATGAGGCCAGGGAAGGTGATCTGGAATGGTGTCTCTCCAAAAAAGGAGAGGAAACCCTGGAAGGTACTGGGTCCAATGAGGGTGAGTACCTTGTCCTAGGTAGGATCTTTTGCTCCAAAGAGCTTGGATACATAAATTTTTTTGGGGGCAGATTCAAAGATGAGTGGATTGGAACTGGCTTTGGATCCGGCTTTGTCTTTTTTCTAGGTGGCTCCAAAGATAGAGTCGACAAAGCAGAAGATCTCAGAGACTTAGTCAAAAATTCCTTAGATTTAGTCTTGGGGAATTGAACTCCAGAAATGGTTTCACCAAAGGATGAAGGAACTAGTCCTTTTAATATCAATTTATTCTTTCTATCCGCAACAGCTCTAGGATTGAAGTTTTTGCATATTGAACAATCTTCTTGGAGATGATCAGGGCCCAAGCAGTAAACACATAAAGCATGGGCATCAGAAAGGGGCAATTTGTGCCCACACTTTTGGATGTTTTTTAAACCAGAAGGTCCTTTATCAGACATACTGGCAACAAAGAGAAAAGGAAGATTTTTTTTTCATTTTTAAGTCGAGAGAATAAAGGAAAAAAGAATACCAGCAACGGTATCAAAAACTAGATTAACATGTAACACATAACAGAAAGGTAAAGAATAGTTACCAACAATGGTAGTAAAGTATTACACAAAGTGTAAAAGGTAAGGGAGTAATAAGGTTTAAGAGAGGAAAACTATGAAAAGAAAAAAAAACATTAGAAGACTCGAGAGCTCAGGCTGACCATGTCTTGTCATGAAAAGTGGCAAACTGTTTGGGGGTATGTTAGGGGTTGGTGCATTATAGGTAAGGGAGAAGAGGTTGGTGCATTATAGGTAAGGGAGAAGTTTGAGAGCGTTTTGGTGGCCATGAGCTAAAGTAATAGCCGAGTTGAATCTGAGGATTTAAAGTTATGACTCACCATAACTATGCATCTTTGTTATCCATTTTCATTCTTCCTCAAAGTATAGGTCTCAGATCTGACCCTCGAATCTGACTCGGCCAATGTCTTTAGATTCTTGGATCCAACTCTCGGGCTCCTCCCTTTGCCCATAATGCCCCTTACTTGCCAAATTACCTCAGATCGAGTTTGCTGCTGCGAAATATGCCACAAGGCATAAATACTTGCAATGATAATCACAATTATAACAAGAAACAGGATAGAGACAGAGAACGATTCAAACTGGAAAATAGAAGTTATGTTCTTACCATAACGTTCCATGTTAGTTGTCTTCTTCTCGCCTTCTTTCTTGCTGGATGGGTTTGGAGCCGACCTCGGCTCCGACTCGGCCACTCCAAAAGCTCGAGAGTTGGTTCCACCGGCTCGAGGCTCCCCTTATATCCCACAATGCTAGGCGTGTATCACCTCAGATCTTGTTTGTAAGCTAGGCCCAGCTAATAATAAAACCAGAACTACTGGAAATGGAGAATCCACCTCTATAAAAAAAAGGAAAAAAGAAGGTGACTTGAAGCCTGATCCAGGAATATATGCACAGCAGAGCATATACCTATAGCAATAGAGGTGGTAGAAAGAGAGGTCACAATCAAACTCCTCTAGGTCTGTCCAGGCCAGGGGGAAGGAGGGTGGGGCGAAGAAGAAGGCGAAGAAGACAACTAACATGGAACGTTATGGTAAGAACATAACTTCTATATGTTAAGTTGTCCATCTCGCCTTCATTCTTGCTGGATGGGACCGCGTCCCTAGCACCTTGTCCCGGGTGGCCTATCGTAACAGACTCTTGAGAACAGTGGCACCAAAGTTATATGTCTAGAAGCTAAATCCAACTTATAATGTGAAATGAAAGTGTGAGGAGTAGCCCAAGTAGCCGCTGCACAAATGGTGTCAATAGGCAGCCTGTCTTGGAAAGCTATAGAAGTAGCCAAAGCTCTGGTGGAGTGGGCTTTAGGTTTGTTAGGCAGCTTTTGGTGTCTAATTTCATAAACAAGGGAGATCAGAGATGTTAGCCATCTGGATAATGATACCTTTGAAACTGAAAGTCCCTTTCTGCCTTCTGCATAAGAGACAAACAACTGGTCAGTTTTTCTGAATTGTTTGGTCCTATCCAAATAGTACCTTAACTGACGATGAACATCTAGCCAATGCAATTTTTGTTCAGACCTGTTAGAAAATTCTGGAAAAAACACAGAGAGGTCAATGCTTTGATTTAGGTTAGACGCAGAGGCTACTTTAGGTAAAAAAGACGGATTGGTTCGTAAGGATACCCTGTCTATGGAACAACAGATATGGTGGTCGACAGCTGAGTGCATGAAGTTCTGAGACCCTTCTAGCTGAAGTAACAGCTACCAGAAAGAGAGTCTTCCATGATAGCAATTTCAAAGGGCAGGAAGCTGCAGGTTCGAAAGGGGGAAGAATCAAAGAAGTGAGAACTAAATTAAGGTCCCAAGAAGGAGGAGGATTTCTTATAGGAGGTCTGAGTAGAAAAACTCCCTTCAAAAAGGCTTTGCAAAGCTTGTGAGCCATGATGGCAGCCTCTGAAATGCCCACATGAAAGTTAGATATAGCTGCCAATTGGACTTTGAGAGTAGAAGGAGATGAACCTGCATGAAAGAGTTCAGCTAGAAAATCAAGAACTATTTGGATGGGAGCAGTGAAAGGATCTAAGTCCCTTCCTTGAGCCCAATAGGCAAAACGTTTCCACTTACTAAGATAAATTTTTCGAGTGGAAGATTTATGGGAAGCTATTAAAATATCTCGAACAGTGTGAGATATTTGAGGAAGCCTGGCTAAGGTAGGAACTGGAGGAACCAAGCAGTGAGGTTCAGAGATGTTAGGGAGCGATGAAACTGACCCGACTGATGGATCAAAAGATCTGGAACTAGGTCCAGATGCCAGGGTTGCTCCAACAGAAATTGATGTAGAAAGGGGAACCAAACCTGTCGAGGCCAGTAAGGAGCAATGAGGATCAATGAGGCCTTCTGAGCGATAGCTTTCTGTATCACTTGAGAGATTAGTGGGAAAGGAGGGAATGCATACAGAAGTCCCCGGGGCCAAACTTGGACTAAAGCGTCTCTGCTGGGCTGGCCTGATAAGGGGAAGAGGGTGAAAAAATCTTTGCACTTGCTGTTTTGGGGAGTAGCAAAAAGGTCGCAGCAAGGCTGACCCCACTTGAGAAAAATTTTTTCCACAATAGAATCTTTCAGAGACCACTCGTGAGGCATGAGGATAGCTCTGCTCAACTTGTCCGCGATTTGATTGGACTTCCCGGGGATGTGCGTTGCTATCAGAAACCGCTGAGAAGAAATCGCCCATTGCCACAGTCTGAGTGCTTCTCGACATAGGGGATAGGACCTGGTTCCGCCTTGTTTGTTGATATACCACACTACAGACATATTGTCCGTCTGGATTGCTATCGTTCCCAAGGGAAGAGAGTCTTGAAGGGCTTGCAACGCTAAAAGCACTGCTCTCATCTCTAGAACATTTATATGCAAGTGGCATTCGTCTGGTTGCCATATGCCCTGGACAGTTCTGCCCTGATAATGCCCCCCCCACCCGATCAGGGAGGCATCCGTTGTCAGAGTAGCAACCGGAGGGGAAAGAACAAAGGGTCTTCCCAGGAAGAGCTGAGGGGAAGACATCCACCAAAGAAGATGATTGTTGCATGCTTGCGTAATCATAATGGTGTGGGACATCGGAAGTTGCTGGTATGACCATTGTGTGAAGAGCATCCATTGAAGAATTCTCATGTGGAATCTGGCTAATAGAAGTAGAGGGATAGCAGCCGCCATAATCCCCAGTACTTTCAGAACTAACCTGGCTTTGACTCTGTTGCTGTGGAAGAGAAGGGAGACCAGTTTGCGTATGTCTACTATTCTTTGATCTGTTAGTCTCGCAGACATGTTGACTGTGTCTAGATTTGCGCCTATGAAGGTAATAGCACGACAAGGCGACAAAACAGACTTTTCGCAATTTATTGATATACCTAACTTTTGACAAATGCGAAAGGTGTAGTCTCTGGCCATTAGAAGAAGATGCTTGGTAGGAGCTGTGAGGAGCCAGTCGTCCAAATATGGAAACACCTGGAATCCTTGACGTCTCAGGTGAGAAGCTACCACTGCCATGCATTTGGTAAACACCCGGGGGGCAGTGGTGAGTCCAAAGGGCAGGGCTCTGAATTGAAAGTGACTGGTTCCCAGCCTGAAGCGGAGGAATCTTCTGGAGCGTCTGTTCATTTTTATATGATAGTACGCATCCTGAAGGTCTATAGAGCACATCCAGTTTTCCTTTCCCAATAGGGGAAGGATGGACTGTAGCGTGACCATCCGAAATCTTGTTTTCTTGACAGACTTGTTCAAGATACTGAGATCCAAAATTGGTCTCCAGTCCCGTTTTCTTTGGAACTAAAAAGAACCTGGAGTAGATTCCGGATCCTTGCTGGTCTGCTGGAACTGGCTGAATGGCTCTTTTTGCAAGCAGCTTTGAAATTTCCAATGCTGCAAGATCCCTTTGAGCGGGTGGAACATCTGGAAGGGATTTTTTGGATTGGTTTGGAATGCGAACGAAGGGAATGGAATAGCCTTCGGAAATGATGGACTGTACCCACTTGTCTTGAGTTAGGGATCGCCAGGCTTCTGGGTACAGTGATAATCTTCCCCCGACTGCCTCCGAAGGTGGGCAGTCGGGCAACACCTCAGGGATGCTGGAAGGGCTTATCGAAAAAGGTTTCTCGATTGCCCTGGTTCTGCGGACCCCCCCTGCCCCTAGGGCGACATCTACCATTGTTGTTCCCTCCTCTGCCTCTGGAGGGGAACCGACTCTGTGCGTCAGGCAAGGTCCCTTGAGATTGTTTGCGGAACCACATTTTCCCACTTTTCTGGCCTTTGGGGTAAGGCCTAGAAGGAGTAGAAAAATGGACTCCAACGGCAGAAAGAGTTTTGCCATCCGTCTCGCACCTCGTCAAGGTCTCTTTCACTTGAGGACCAAAGAGGGATGATCCATCAAACGGGGAATTAGTGAAAGACGTTTTAAAGGGGTCCGCAAAATTGCATAACCGCATCCAGGCATGCCTGCGTAAGGCCACACCTGTCCCTGCGGCTCTGCTCGCTCCATCAGCCGCATATGAGAGGAGGCGCATGGAGGAGTTAGCTATAGAATTTAGGGTAATCAGCTGAGCGTTCATCTTATCCTGAAAACCCGCAGCTGTAGGATCCTTTAACATCTCACTCGCTTCCTTGCTCAAGTCTCTTTGAAGACGAGTAAAATGACAGAGGTAGTTCAGCGAACGCATAGCAAAGGTCGCTGACGAAAACATCCGCTTCCCGTACCTGTCCATCAACCTAGATTCTTTGTTAGGAGGATGGATAGGCACTGAAGGATCAGCTAGCTCCTTCTTAGTGGCGGCAGCTACCACCATAGCATCCACAGAAACTCCCTTAGTCAGAAATTGCTTATCTGTTGGTGCTGTGATAAACTTTGAAGGTCTCCTGGGGGTGGGGTCCACAGAGTCAGGAGCCGTCCAAGCCTTTTTAGCTACCACCTGCATGAGGGGGTCAAAGGGAGGGGACACCCAGGAGGTGGAAGGGCGAGAGCCAAACGCCTCAAGATACACAGATTCATCCTCCGAAGGGTTAAGGGCTGGCCAATTTCCCCTCTGTTTCAGGATCTCTAGAATGTCTGCAAAGGAGACATCTTCAGAAGGGGAACGGGGGGAACCCTCGGAATCCTCTAAATCTGTGTCAGAGGTGACAGACTCAGGTGAGTCTATGTGCTTCCTCTTACACTTTCTCTTCCTAGGGGGCTCCCCTGCCAATTCAGGAGAGGCCTCGGAAGAGGATGAGATCCCCACAGGGGATTCTTGAGGAGCTGGCTCTCTGCGGTCCGGGATGAGGGAGTGAGTAGACATAACCTGAGGCACCGAAGAGGGAGGGACGGACGGAGCAGACTGTGGAGTTGAACCAGGTTCCAACACACTCCGCATGACCTCGAACGCACCTCTGTCAGGCAGAGCCAGAGGTCCCCGCTCCAAAAAGCTGAAAACTTCCCTCGGCACCGACAGCGATGGCTCCGAGGCCGATGTCGGAGCCGAACTCACCAGCGCCGAAGCACCGAGAGGGAGAGCGGGGTCGGACAAGGGTCCGATGCCACTCACCCCCTCGGAGCCGACGAGGGAAGTCCGGCGCCGAGATTCTTCCAAGGAAGAAATCGGAGCCGACGACGGAGCCGAAGACAATTGTATCGGCTCCGACGCTATCACAGTCTCGGGTCCGAAACGCCCCGGCTCCGAGCTCAAAGGAGTCGGAGGAGGAACATTTTGAGGAATAGGGTCAAGCTTCGACTGATGAGTTGGGCTCTGAAGCATTTGGGCCAGTGCCTCGGACTTAAGAAGTCGACTCACTACCCTCTGAAGATCATGATCCGAAAGCCTCGATGATCTAGAGGAGTGAGATCTATGGCTCCGTTCAGACAGCAAGGGAGATGCTGGAGCCGAATGAACGGAGCCAAGGGACGGTGACCTGGACCTCTTTCTAGATGTCGGTTCCGATGGTCTGATCGGAGCCGACTCAGAAATTTCTAAAGCCTCGGCTCCGGCCGGAGCAAAGGGAACCACAGAAGTAGCAGTTCGAGTCTCATCGGCTCCAGCCGGAGCCGATGTCTTAGTAGGCTTCGAAGCCTTAGGCGTCGACTCAGAAGCTGGAGTCGAGGACCTATGAGCCTTAGAGGGTTTACCCGAAGTAGCAGTAGGGGGACCCTCAGGCTTAAGCAAGCCCCTTAAAATGAGCTTGTTTTTTCTTCCTGCAGGACTCTAGGGCTGAAGCCATGACATACAGCACAAGAGTCCTGCAGGTGTAAAGGTCCCAGGCAGTACACACAAGAAGTGTGACCGTCTGTCAGAGACATTTTCTGACAGCACGAGTCACACTTCTTGAAGCCTGAGACCTTTGAATCCTTGGACATAACAAGGAACAAGTGTAACCACACACAAACACAAGCACACCGATTACACTTATAAAACTAAAAATAGAAATAAAACTAAGAAAATTAGTTGTTTACTGTATAAAATCCCTACAGAAAACACACACACTCCAAGGGAATGGGAGGGCCCGAAGGCCTAAGGGAAGAACTATAAGTTCTTAAGGTAAAAATTAAAGAAAAACTAGATTAAAGGGATAAAAGACCTTTAAGGTAAGGGGAAACTGTAAGGAAAACTAAATTAAAGGGTTTTAACTCAACTTTTTTAAACTAGTTCCTACACTAACCTGAAGCAGGTGAAGCAACACGTCTCGATAGCTGTAGCGGCAAACGAGATCTGGGGTAATACACGCCTAGCATTGTGGGATATAAGGGGAGCCTCGAGCCGGTGCAACCAACTCTCGAGCTTTTGGAGTGGCCGAGTCGGAGCCGAGGTCGGCTCCGAACCCATCCAGCAAGAATGAAGGCGAGATGGACAACTTAACATCAATGGTTCCCACATACCTCATCAGGTCACACCCAAAGGGTAAGGATACCGAGAAGGGTGTGGAGTTGAGGAAGAATGAAAATGGACAACACAGATGCATACTTATGGTGAGTCATAACTTTGTAATACCTGATGTCATTTTCATTCATTCCTCAACAAATGGGATAGAGTCTCCAGCTACGATAATCTTGGGTGGCCCTCATGGAAGGATATTCCAGAGAACTGTGGAGCCAAAAGCAGCCTTGTTTCTGGATATGATCTCCAACTTGTAATCAGCAGTACAAGTATGGGAACTGGACCAAGTAGCTTCATCACAAATGTCATCAACTGAAGTTCTGACCCAAAAAGCAGATGATCTAGCTGTGGATCTAGCTGAATGAGTTTTTGGAGATTTAGGTAAAGACAAACTTCTAAGAGAATACAAAAAGGAAATGCAATCTGTTACCCTTTTAGCTAAGTTAACTTTAGATATTGTTTTTCCCAATTTGTTTTTAGCAATAACAACAAACAGTTGATCATTTTTTAAAATACTTTTGTTCTATGGAGGTAAAAAGGAAATTGTCTATGTATAGCTATAAGATGTAGCATGTTTTCTCCCTTATTGTCAAATTTTGGAAAGAAGGCTGGTAAACTGATTACTTGATTCATGTTAGACTCAGAAACAACTTTTGGGAGAAAGGAAGGGTTTGTACATAATGTCACTCTGTCTTTGTAAAAAAACAAATAAGGCAGTTTTGAAGAACGTGCTTGGAGTTCAGAAACTCGTCTTGCTGACGTAATGGCAAGAGAGAAATTTCAAGTCTGACTTAGCCAAAGGTTCAAAGGGGGACTGAGTTAAAGTTTGTAACTAAACAGTAAGATTGGAAGGTGGAGTAGGGTCTCTTACTGGAGATCTAAGCAGAAGCGTAACCTTTAGAAAAGCCTTACAAATTTTAGAAGAGGCCAGGGGGAAGGCATTATGTTCTATGTGGTAATTAGAGATGGCTGCAAGCTGGACTTTTATGATGGAGAAACTGGCACAGTCATGAAAAATTGAAGCCAGAAAATCTAAAATAGTGGGAATTTCAGGTGTGAAGGGATCCAGCTTTCTTTGTTCTGCCCATTATGAAAATCTCTTCCATTTACTCTCGTAAATCTTTATGGTAGAAGTTTTTTGAGATGAGGAGAAAATCTGATGAACTGGAGAAAAAAGCCTGAACTGTGTAACCATCACTGGAATTGGAGAAACTATGCACTTAACTTGAGGCCTTGAATGTCTAGATAAATCATTCCGATGGGTGTGATGGTAGACCTGGACTGGGGTCATGTGTCCAAGGCGGACATAGAAGATGAGACCATAGGAATGTGAACCACACCTGCCAAGGCTAGAAGGCAACCATGAGGATCAATTTGCTCTTAAACCGTTGTGCTTTCTGGAGAAATTTGGGTATCAAAGGAAGGGGAGGATAAGAGTACAGGAGACTGGGGGGGCAAACGTGGACTAGATTATTTCTTGGTGACTCCCCCTGATGGGGAATTAGGGCAAAGAAACTGCTGCACTTGTTGAGGGGACAGGCAAAGAGGTTACAGCAAGGCTGATCCCAGTGACCAAACCGTTTCCGTCACTACAGGACTGAGAGACCACCCTTGTGGCATCAGGATGGACCTGCAGAACTTGTCAGCTGAGATGTTGGATTTCCCTGTAATGTGTGTTGCTACAAGAAAGCAGTTGGAGGAGATTGCTTACTGCCAGACTCTCACTGCTTCTCAACAAAGGGGGTATGATCTGCCCCCCCAGTCTGCTGATGTACCAAACCACTGACATATCATCTGCCAGTATAGCAATTGTACCAAGAGGGAGAGAGCTCTGAAAGGTGTGCAGTGCTAATAGGACCACCCTCATCTCCAAGACACTGATATGCAAATTGGTCTCTTCTGGGGATGATGTACCCTGAACAGTCCATCCCAATTGGGAGGCATCCATGGTCAGCATGGCCTTTGGGGAAGGAAAGATAAATGGGTGCCCCTAACAAAGCTTGCTGGACTGGATCCACCAAAGTAGGGAATCCTTGCAGGCTCCTGAAATCTTTATTGAATGCTTTAATGGATGCTGAAGCATCGACCATTGTATTGACAGGGTCCATTGGATAAGTCTCATGTGAAGTGAGCAATGGGTAATAGGGTAATTGCTGCAGCCACTGAATCTAAGGTTTGAAGATCCTTTCCCACAGGACAGGGATGGTCTAGAATCTGTCTGACATGCAATCTCAGGGAATGAATTCTGCTCTGAGGTAAGAATGTGAACTGTCTGACTATGTCCAGGTGAGCTCCTATAAACTCCAAGGCTTGAATTGGTTGAAGTTGGGACTTGGAAAGATTTACTGTGATCCCTAGGAATGGACACAACTGGTGTATGTAATCCCTGGCCTTCTCTAGGAGATGCTTGGTCGGAGCAGAAAGGACCCAGTCAGCTGAATAAGTAAACACTCTGAATCCGTGCAGTCTTAGATGAGCTGCCACCACTGCCATGCATTTGGTGGACACGCTGGGGGCTATGGTGAGACCAAAGGGCAGGGCTCTGAACTGGTAATGATGGGCTCCCAGCCAAAAGCACAGATATCTTCAAAATCACCTGTTTATTTTGATGTAAGAGTATGCATCTTGAAGATCTATATAGCATGTCCATTCACCCTTCTGTAGAAGAGGCAGAAAGGACTGAACAGTGGCCATCTGGAATTTGGAGTTCTTCGCAAACTGATTTAGATGACTGAGATTCAGAATAGGTCTCAGGTCCCTGATTTCTTTGGCACTAAAAAGAACTTTGAGTAAATTCTGCATCCTGCTTGGCCTGGTGGGACCTTTTGCATGACTTGCTCTACTAGCAACTTTTGGATTTGTAATGCTGATAACTCCTTCTGATTAGGTAGAACATTGAAGGAGATGTCTCTTTTGATAGAGGTTTTGTGAAAAGGGAATGAAGTATCTTCTGGATATGATCTTTGCACCCAACAGTCTCTTGTGATGGCTGTCCAGGCATCTGGGTGCAAGATGAAGTACCCCCTGACTGCCTCCAGAGAAGAACAGCTAGGTAACCTTTCAGAGGTACTGAAAGGGACGGTCTAAGAAAGAATTGCAAAACCCTTGGTTCTGCGGACCCCTTCTGCCAAGAGGATGATGTCTTCCATTCATTACCTAGAGAAAAACAGTTTTTGTACTTACTTTTCTCACTTGCTTAGAGAAAAACAGCTCTTGTACTCACTTTCCTCACTTATCTAGAGGAAAATAGTTTTTTATTCAGGCATGTCAGCTCCCAGTGTTCTCTCCTGTCTATCTGATGAATCTGGGCATCTTGAGGCAATGTAGAAATTGCCTCATGTACACAGACAGCCCTCTCCTCCTACCATCCAACACTAGAACCTGTGAGAGATGCACTTATCTAGCCAAACTGGAGGTAAAGCTCTCTCCAACCAAGACTGAACTTGACAGTCATGAGGAGAAGGTAAACATTGGCACCAGACCACACTCATCACATAGTCTCACTAAATCTACACCACCAAAATCAACACATAGTAACACAAAAACATTCGCAGAGGCTCTCAATAATAATCTGTCTAAGCAACAGAGACCTCCAAAGCAGAAACGCAAGTAACCTCCATCCCCCAACACAACCCAAATGACACACAGCCTACAGACTCAGTGTGCCACTCAACCACAGCCAATAAGGCAAAACAACGTACCCAACACACTAGTCATAGGCGACTCTGTAGTCAGGCACACTGATGTCCCACTCACCAGGCTAAACAAGGAGAAGGTTACTGTCAGCTGCCTGTCAGGTGCCAGGATCTGCCACATAACCCACGCACTCAGGTCACTCCACAACAAGTACAAATATGACTCCGTCATTGTCCATGTTGGTGTGAATGACCTGAGACTACCTCCCTGGGCTATATGAAAAGAGACATGGAAGAGCTCTCTGATCTTGTAGCCCAGGCAGGTATGACCCTAGCCCTGAGTAGCATTCTGCCATCGCCCAGAATGATATTGCAGTACAAGGACAAAATGATTGACTTCAACAATTGGCTAAGCTTCTGGTGTCATTCTAAAGGGATCCAGTATCTGTCTGCGTGGGATGACATGGTCGACAAACCACAATGCTTTGCCACAGATGGCCTGCACCTGTCGCCCCTGGGATTCTGGACACTGGCTAAGGTTCTTGCTGCCCCTATAGTGCCTTTTTTTAGGCAAGGTTCAAATAACAAATTCACCACCATAACAGGAACAGGCAAGCAAAAACTGAGGGTAATACTACTCAATGCTAGAAGTCTAAATCTCAAAATGCACTCACTCGAGGCACTCCTTAAAATGGAGAACATCGATATCTGTGCAGTGATTGAGACCTGGTTCAAGGCTCAAGAGAGCAGCCCTGCACTACCAGGCTATAACTCATACCACACTTTTCGACCATGTAACCTAGACCGAAACACCAATGGCAGAGGTGTGTCCATATTCATTAAGGATATCCACACCTTCAGACTAGTTGCTTAGCATAATGCATCTGAGGTTATCCAAGTGCAACTAACTCTGGGCAAAACTGCAATCCAAATTGTAGCTTGCTACAGATCCCCCACCATGCCCCAGCATTCCCACTCCTCTTTTCTTGATGTACTGGAAAATAATAGGGTTCAACCAAACACCCTAATAATGGGCGACTTCAATTACCCCACCATTAACTGGGAAAACTACTCGTGTACCAACTCCTTAGCTCAACACTTTCTGGAATTCATAAACTCCAATGCCCTGGATCAACTTATCCACACCCCCACCAGGAGCAACAATATCCTAGACCTAGTCATTACCAACATGAGTGACTGGTGTTCCACACCTGAAGTCAACTCCTCGTTGGTCCGATCCGACCATAAGCTAATCACCCTTGATATCCACATCCCACCCCCACCCCCCATTAAGGAAACCACAGTAACAAATTTCTCCAAAGCCAACTTCATGCTTCTTAAGATAGAAGTGGTGAACCTCATGACACCAATGCAGATGGACAATACAGTTACAACTGCTGAATCCTACACAAATGCAGTCTATAAGCACTTACACGAGTGCATGGATCGTGCTATCCCAAACAGAACCAAGACACTATCTTCCAAAAAAGGAAGCCAATCTGGTGGTCTCCTGCCATAAACAAACTGTACAACAGAAGGAAGAAACTGTTGCAAAAGAGAGTAAAATCCCATGAGTGGAGGAGCTCCCTGGTCAGCCTCAGTAAGAAGCTAAGATCCCTTATAAGATATTTATTTATTGACATTTGTTAACCGGGTTTGCCAACTGGGCTTGTGGCCCATTTTCAGTGGAGACCCAAGGAGAAAAGCTCCAGTAATACATTTTAAAACAAGTACAATTTTAAACAATATTGATATAATAGCAGTTATAGCAAAATGATTCACATATGTTGGGATACATGCATAAAGTTAAAGTTGCATTAAAAGAAGCTAAGTAACAATTTTACATTGATATAGTTCAATAGGTCAACAATTAACATTTTTTGTTTGTATAAAATTTTGCAAATGCATAGTAGACACAATGGAGAGAGAGGTGTAATGAGGTACTAAGTATGGTCCTTTTGAGGGTACATAAAGGGAAGGAAGACTAGGTAGGGTCATGGCAACGGCAGGTTCTGGAATTGAGAAAATAAGTTTTTAGTTCATTTTTAAAGTGTGAGGTGTGGGAGATTGAACACAAGTCAAGGGGAAGTTTGTTCCAAGCATGGGCAAGGGAGTGTTTGTAGAGTAGTTTGCCTACTGACCTTTTTGGGTGGTAGATATAAAGTAATTGTTGGTTAGAAGTACTGATGGTCTGGGATGGGATGTAGATGGAGACTAAGGAAGATAGAGATGGACAGAAGGAGGGTTTATAAAGAATAGAGTGCAGCATATGAAATTGATAAGATAGCAGAAACTGGGGAAGTTCAAGCCATTGAAGAGAATTTAAAGAAATGCAGTGGTGTGAGTTGCATGGGGAGTTAGTAATGAATCTGGCTATTTTATGGTAAGTCTGTTGCAGTTTGTTTAGAGTGGAGGCCTGGATATTGGTAAGAACTGGGGCGGCATATAAGAGGGAGGGGAGGAGGAGTGCCTGGCCCAGGGTAAGTCTAGATTCAGGGGTTAGGAATTTTTTGTTCTGATATAGCAGACCTAGTTTCTGGTTTGTTTGTTTTTATACATTGGAGTATGTGTAGGTTGAACTTGAGTTTGTAATCGATAATGACCCCTAGGAGTTTTGTGTGGGTGTCAGGTTGGATATTTGTATTGTTAGAAGATGTAATAAAAAAGGAGGTTTTGTGATGAGAAAGAGAACGGGGAAGGAAAAGTAGGAGTTTGGTATTTTTGGGATTTAGGATCAATAGGTTGTGAGAGAGCCATTGTTCAGTGGATAGTAGGGCCTGTTGGTTCAAGGAGTGTAGTTCAGGAATGTTATTTGAGATGGATATAAGTGTGGAGTCGTCGGCATACTGAATAAGGGAGGATTCTTTGCATGAGGTGTAAAGATCATTGGTGAAGATGTTAAACAAAAGGGGTCCCAAGATGGAGCCTTGGGGAACACCAGTGGAGATGGGAAGGAAAGGTGAGAAGGATGAGAGCCATTTGACAGATTGTTCCCTGCCAGATAGGTAACTATTAAACCAGGCAAGTGCGGAGGGGGATAGGTGGAGATTTGCGAGTTTGGATAGTAGTAGAGGATGAGAGACAGTATCGAAGGCTTTGGAGAGATCTAGGAAGAGACAGGAAATGAGTTTATTGTTGTCTAGGGCCTCTGCAATGATATGAGTGAAGGAGAGGAGGGCAGTGGTGGTGCTGTGGTGAGGACGAAATCCGTGTTGGGTAGGGGTAAGTAAGTGGTGTGTGAGGAGGTGATTGAGAAGCTGTGAGTGAATACATTTTTCTAATATTATGGAGAGGGGGGACAGAATGGCAATGGGTCGGTAGTTTGAGGGGTCAGTGGAGTTTCCACCTTTATGAAGAGGGATAGTGAAGAAAGATTTCCACAGGGTGGGGACAGTTGATTCCAGAATAGATCGATTAATTAGTATAGATACAGGATAGGCAATTGAGTCAGCAGCAAGTTTGAGGAATGTAGGAGATAGATTGTCTTTGGAAGGAGAGAGCACGGTTTTAGCTTGAGTAGTAGAGATCTGATGTAAGTAATGGAAACTGGCTCAAAAGAAAACAAAGTTGTGTTAGTGGGACTTGGAGAGGTGGGTGTCGAAGTAGAGTTTGGCTTAGAGGTTACCAGATTTTGGATGGAAGAGATAAAGTGTTTATTCAGGAGGGTAGCTGTTTCCTGAGAGGAAGAGTTAGGGTATGGGGAGGGATTAGAGGGCTTTCCAGGATAGAGGATGTTGTTGAGAGTTGACCAAAATTTTTAAGGATTGGATTTGTTGTTAAGCTGAGCAGAGCTATAGTATAACTTTTTGTCCTCCAAGATCCTCCAAAGCTAGCTATGAAAACAAAATCACCACTAATTCTAAGGACAACCACAAAGCATTCTATAGCTATGTCAAGAATCTCGATGGCAACACCCAGATCTGCTCTGAGTTACAGCACAAAGGAAAGAAAATTACAGAACCAGCTGATATTGCCAACATCCTGGCAGATATGTTCAGTGCTAACTTTACTCCCCCTCTCACCCCCTAAAGGGCCCATATCTATGCAGGAAGAATGCAGAGCCCCTGTAATCACAACTACGCAGGTAAAAGCTGCACTCTCTAAAGCCAAAAACACAGCATCCATGGGACCAGACAACATCCCAGGCTGCATTTTACATGAACTTCAGAACGAACTGGCTCCCCACTTAAGCACCATGTTCAATAATAGCCTCGCATCAGGCTTTGTGCCCACTGAATGGCGCACAGCAACAGTTATCCCACTCCACAAAGGGGGAGCCACCACTGATCCCAGGAACTATCGACCTATTAGCCTGACAAGTCTGGTCTGCAAGGCCATGGAACGTATCATCATGGAACTCATAAACAAAGACATTGGTAACCTCCAAACTCTGGATACCACCAAGTTCGGGTTTGTGAAAGGCAGATCATGCCTCCTGAACCTGATCGACTTCTCTGAGGCAGTCATCAAAGCTGTAGATGAGGGTAAGGTGGTTTACACAGCCTATCTTGACCTCGCCAAGGCTTCAACACCATCCCCCATTCTGGAATTACAGCTAAACTCACTACACTTGGTATAAATCCCTACGTCACAAGATGGGTTGCCAACTGGCTCACTGACAGAACCACACTGTAAAAGTTGCAGACTCCAAATCTGACCTCAAAGCAGTGACAAGTGGAGTACCACAGGGTTCCGTCCTGGGACCTCTCCTGTTTGGTATCTACTTCTTTGAAGTACAGGCTAACACAGAAGGCCTCTGCCTAACAAAGTTCGCAGATGACTGCAAACTAGGAGCCATAGTCAAGTCCCCAAATGATGTGGACATCCTACAGAAGGGCCTCACTGAGACAGATGCCTGGTGTCAGAGCCATGGCCTCAAGCTCAATGCCAAAAAATGCAGTGTCATCCCCTTTGGTAAAAACTCTGTACCCATGAACTACCACATAGGCAGCAATCTACTTAACACCAAATGTGTGATAAGAGACCTTGGGACCCAGGTGGACAGTAGTCTCTCCTTTGATAGTCACATCACCACAGTAGTCAGGAAGTCCTTCTACGTGGCACACCTCATCATAAAAGGGTTCTCATCCAGGAAAAAAGACATCTGCAGCAGCTGGAAAGGCCACAGAAGTACCTCACAAAGAGGATTACTGGCCTCAAACAAATGCCCTACACTGACCGCCTCAAAAAACTCCAGCTTTACTCCTTAGCATATCGCCTACTCCGAGGTGATCTCTGCCTATCATACAAAGCTATGTCAAACCCAGAGATGTTGGACATGCTATACCTAAAGAAATCCCAATCCCGCCGAGCTACACGCTCTAGGGACCTAAACCTTCTCACCACAATAAACACGACATGCTGGAGGGATAAATTCCTGTCCCAGAGACTTCCCCTACTCTGGAACAGGCAACCCATCTATGTCAAGCGAAGTTCTTCATTAGCACTCTTCAAGAAAAAACTTGATGAGGGGATGGAAAATAGGAAATACACCCCGGGATAACTTCTGTGTCTCTGCTCAACAGTGGCACAGGAAAATAACTTTCTTCGGTGGCGTAAGCCAGGGAACCTAGGCTTACGTAGGCCCTTGACCAAGGTCCATTTTAAGACAACATAAATCAATGTCTGACACGACATCAGAGGAGGAAGCTTCTTCTTTAACAGATGGGGAAGGTTCCCTACGTCAAGTGTCCCCAGTAGCGAAAAGGAAACAGCCCCCCCCTTTAGAGTTAGGGGTAGGAGGGGGGGGTAAGAAACACAAGAACAGATTCCGGCAACATAACTTTGCAGTCCCTGTTACAACAAATGGTGACATAAATGATAATATACATAACATTTCCTCTTTTGAACTTTTACCAACACATGTAAAACTGTTAAATAAAGGGCTTTCCTTTGTACCCTCATTTTCGGTTTCAGAAACTCAGTTATTGCAAGATGTTGACGAATTTTGTAGAATACTTAATTTGAAAATCTTTTTTGCAGATCAGGAATATACTCAAAGATCTTCTGATTTCAAGTTCAGGAAATCTAATTTTGTCCCTCCCATGAACAAACATGTGTCCATTTTTAGGGAGTGTGTAATGAAGGAGTTACACTTTTCCAATTTGTATGGTCTTACCGATAATAATTTAACATCTTCAGAAAGACAAGCTTTGGTTGAGCTTAGCAGCAATCATGACATTGTTATAACTATGGCGGATAAAGGAGGAGCAGTTGTGGTTTTGGACTATTCTGTATACAATCAGGAAGTTTTACGAC
Source organism: Protopterus annectens (assembly GCF_019279795.1). NCBI lineage: Eukaryota > Metazoa > Chordata > Ceratodontiformes > Protopteridae > Protopterus > Protopterus annectens. The sequence goes on from NC_056727.1 coordinate 947,843,184, forward strand.
AGTTGGCAGATTCCAGTTTCTATATGGCACTGCAGGTGGATCCGACCCCTTCTTTCAAGAGGGAAATTGATGAGTTTGTGGATTTATCAGTACAACAGGGTATCATTACGACACAGGTGGGTGGGCAATTGAAGGTGGATGAGCCTAGTTCCCAGTATTTGTACATTTTACCTAAAATACACAAAGACCCATTGTATCCCCCTGGGAGACCTATAGTTTCAGGTAGGGGATCATTAACAGAACCATTATCAGCTTTTTTGACCCATTATTTGAAACCCTTGTTGCCATTCATTAGGTCCCGTATCAAGGATACCACCAAATTTTTGAATATAATTAATGATTCTCAACTGGAATCTCACTGGTTACTTTGTACTCTTGACGTGGCCTCATTGTATACGAATATCCCACATGATCAGGGTATTTTAGCGGTTTCTTTTTGGCTATATAAATCTAAGCTCTATTCTTTATCCTTCAATAATTTTTTGATTAAGCTCGCTGAAATGGTATTACGAAAGAACATCTTTTATTATGCAGGTAAGGCTTATTGGCAGATCAAGGGCACAGCGATGGGTGCTTCATTCGCACCCATCTATGCTGATTTGTTCATGGGTTATTATGAGGCTAGGTACATATATGATGATCAGCATAACAAATTTCTACAACATCTGGATATCTGGCGGAGATATCTAGACGATTGTTGGATGGTGTGGCGTGGAGATAAGCAAAGTTTAATGCAGTTTGTGGATTATTTGAATGACAATAGTTTTGGTATTCGATTCACGGCTAATATTGAACTTTTTGAAATTGTGTTTTTGGATGTTAAAGTTATTAAACTTGCTGATAATACTTTATCGTCTACGATATATCGCAAGTTTCCAAAATACAATACTTTTTTACATGCTGATAGTTATCATCCACCCCACTCCATCCACAACATTCCGAAATCTCAATATATGAGAATTAGACGTATTTGTTCAACTGATGAGGATTATTTGGGATGTAGTCTGGATCTGAGACACAGGTTTCTTACCAGGGGGTATGAGTCTCAAATACTTGTGAAAGCGGAAGGTCAAACTTCACAAATGGAACGTCAGGATTTATTGTGTTATAAAGTTAAAAATAGGAATGTTAATACTACAGATGACATTCAACCAATAAGGTTGGTGACTACCTATGGGAATAATACCAATTGTTTCAGGGATGTCATTAACCAACATTGGGGTATCCTTTTGTCACATGAACTTTTAGGCAGGGTGTTGCCGGCTAACTGTCAGTTTTCTTATCGCAGGGGACGGAATTTGAATGCTCACTTCACACATTATAAAAGACATGTTGCTAATATACCACAACAAAGAACCCTAAGTGGTGATAGATTAAGGGGGTGTTATCCTTGTGGGCATTGTGCTGCATGTCAACATTTGCAACAGACCAAGGAATTTTCTAGTAAAAATACATCACGAATTTTTGAAATAAGGGTTTTTGCTAATTGCAGCACAGATTGGGTGGTATATTTGGTTACGTGCAGTTGCTCTGCATTCTATGTTGGACAAACGTCTAGACCTGTCAAATTTAGAATAGGGGAACATTTAAGTGCAATCAAAAACAAACGTGTCGCCAATGCTCTATTCAAACATACCATTGAGCATCCTTCAGCCATCTTTCGGTTTGTGGTTATAGACAAAATTACCCTTCATAGGGGTTTTAAAGCCGGTTGGCATCAAAAACTTGATCAAATGGAACAAAGATGGATTATTCAATTGGGGGGCTTATTTAAACCTGGTTTAAATATGTTGGAATAGAACAAGGCATGGCTGGCGTATATGAGCAACTATTTATATATTGAAATAATTGGTACTCACTTTATAACTATGACATTCTCTTTGGAGATGGCTTGTAGGTATAGCATAAATCCAATGGTAAGGTGGTATATACACATGGCACGTATGTATATTAAATATAACAATATATATATATGTATATATATATATATATGTATATATATATATATATATGTAGGTGTATGTGTGGAAGTATGTGTATTACTAGGTATATGTAGATTTTTAAGAAATGACCTATTGTGGTCGTTTTCTACATATAGTAATAGTTTGGAGTAGTTGATCTGACTACCCTACAAGCCCCTTTACTATTTGTTGATGTAAGATGTTTAGGTATTATTATATTTTTATTAAAATAATACTTTATCACAATATGTATTTTATTTCATTTATGATTTATTTTTATTATTTTTTATTTTCATTTATAATGTTATTGCACATGGTTTATATGTTTATTATGTTTTCATAATATATTTTTCTCAAATGTTGTGATCTATGTGCAATGTTCCTGTGTAGGGTGTTTATTACTAAATAGGAATTTGTATCACTTTAATTGTTGACTATATAAGTTTGGTCCACCAGGGGTCGGTTTTCCTAATTATGTTTTGAACTGCATTGATAAAGGCCAGGGTATGGCCGAAACCGGTATGCTGTTTAGTTTTTAGACTCCTTTATTTAAGGAATCTAGATGTCAATAAAGTTGGTTTCGATGGAACCTTATGTGCTGGCTCATGTTTTTTGAAAGTTTACGTAGGCCCTTGGGCCAATAGCCTAGTACCTACCTATGAACCTATTATTATTTCCTACTCTGCCTTTGCGAGAAAAATCCACATGTGAGTACTGAAAAGATCCTTGAGATTTTTAGAACCATGTCTTCCTACCACCGCAATGATTCCTACAGAAAGGTCTTTGGGGGGGTAAAGAAACAGATTCCAACAGCAGACAAGGTTTTTCCATCTTTCTCACTATGGGAAAGTGTGCCTTTAACTCATTAACTCCTAGTACCTTCACATGGCGCCTCTGTGCTTAAACCCGAGTGCTCTCTGGGGCACTAGGTATTGTATGCTGTTATACCCAAGTGCCTTCCACGAGAGCAAGTTACTTTACACTCTTATTTCAGCTCCACTGTTAAAAAATAAGTTGAAAAAGTACCTGAACTTTGCCAGTTACCTTCTCAACTTATTTTTCATAGTGGAGTTGCTAGGTGCTCATACTGGAATTTTTTGAGAAAATCGGCTTGCCTTGCAAAAATACAGCAAGCCAATTCTGTATGTGTTTTCTCTATACCTTTTTTAGAGATGGCATTGTCAAGGCATTGTATTATTCTACAGCATATAATCTAATAATATGTAGTTATTATCTTACTTATAATCAAACCATATTAACAGAAGAAAAATACTTTCGAACTTTGTGCCTTGCTCAAGATTCAAAATACAGAGCTGATAACCTATTTCACCTCCCCCTTGCATGATCACACCTTTGGTCTCTTTCTCCCTGGTCCTCTTTTAACTGTTATGTAGAAAACGTACATACATGTTTGCAATAAATCCCTTCCTTCTCTCTAGAGTAAATTAGTCGGTATACAGAGTCTAGTAGAAATCTGAAGTACAGGGTCATATACAAACACATATACAACGGACAACTCAAATTTAAACACATATACAACGGACAACTCAAATTTAATTTCATAACAGCATAAACTGTACTTATTATACTACTGTTGCTTTAAAGCTACTGACCAGTGCTGAAGACATACATGTCTACTGCTGAAATGACTGTACATAAATGTACATATTAAGGAACGATCCTCAACTTCTTACGCACCTGTTAGATAGAATTCAGGATGTCACTGAAGTAATCACTCACATTATTCTTATATCTTTTCCAGCCATTGCTATTTTTCACCCAGTTCTGACCAGGGGATCTCCAGTCCTGTCCTAGTAAAGGCATGAGTACAGATACAGAATGTTTTCAAAACAAGCCACAAAACCGTTAGGTTAGGTTGCAGCAGCAATGACAACAGTCCATTCGTTGCCGGAAGTGTTGATTCACTCAGCTCTGCACCACCCTAAACTTCCACTGATCATACCTCTAGGAAGAACAGTTAGTCCACTATGGCTTGTTTAAGGCAATGAATTAAATTAAAAAGTAGATTGAAGGGACGTGTTTCCAAGAAAAAGCAGAGCAGTTCAAGGGTTTTTATAAAAATAAAAAATTAAATAAAAACAATAAGGCTGATAAGTATGAGAGAAAAAAGGAGACTAAGATCGAAAATGATTAGCAAAGAGTAAATTGTGAAACATGTTATCAGAATGTAGTCTGACCATTTAATGAAAAAAAACTATGAAATAGTAAAGGTGCCTGTTTTTCAAAACTGTTCAAACAAGCCTTCATGTACTACAGCCATTTGTTTGAGGTAGGAGCCTAATGTCTGGCATACACACACACACACACACACACACACACACACACACACACACGCACACACGCACACACGCACACACGCACACACACACACACACACACACACACACACACTATATTTCTGTATAGTGGACATTTCAAGTTAAACATTATTTTATGTATTTTATGAGTGAGTTTTTTTTTTCTTGGAAGATGGGGGTTTATGAACAATCAAACCAGTATTCTGTGCAGTTATTAGAGGAACTAAGTTATGATTGCTGTAGCGCTGCTTTCCTCCATTCCTTTTAGGTTTACTCATGGGATGCTTTGGGCGTAAATATTATACTGTATATATAATATAATTCTGCCTTGGTCTGCAGGTGGTCATTTGTTGTCAACAGGTATGCCTACTAGAGGGCTTTGTAAATATGTTTGACTCATATCTGTTATGTTCTATCTGTATTATCTGGAGCTTTTCTCCCCGGGCCTCCGCTGAAAATGGTCATATATCGTCAGACTATCCTGGTCAACAAATGTAAAATAAATAAATAAATAAAAATAAATGTCCTTTGACATTGAAAGATAAAGATATGGCTTAGTCAGCTGAGATTTCTCATTAGAGATGCCAATAAATATCCCCAAATGTTAATGTAAAATTGTAACATTTTAACTGATAAGAAGAAGAACAGATAGACTGGAATAGTCTGACCTCTTGTGTGCTAAAACTTGTTTCTACATTGCTGATTCTTATTTAGAGAACTTTTCTCACATAATACTGCATATATTTGAAAAAGTGAAAATCTCACTTTTGTTTTGTTTTTTTTTAATGACTTCACATGCTTGCTGGTAGCATTTCCAATTACAGAAGTTTTGCATTTTTTAAGATTGGCTTTACATTTTTTCAAGTAGAGTAGGCTGCAGGTGATTTGTTTTATTTTACAGCAGACATTAGATTATCTTCAAAATCTGCTAATGGTCTGTACTGTAAGCTACATAAGTAAACTGCAGCAGTCTGTTTTTGGCATCACCTTTTTCTTCTTATGTTTTGATACAAAGCAATCCGGGAAGGAAGCAGCAAATTAATACCGATCGAGCTGGCATTGCTTATTTTCTGTATATATAATATTGCATGTTATCACTTCTCTTTGTCAACACTTACGGTACTGTGCCATGCCAGTGCTTGCTATATCTCTAACGTAAGCATTACTTTTAGTTACAGGTCCTGTTAGTCATTGAAATAGTCCTTTTATGGTATCTGCTGGGGATGAGTTTATTATTTTATTGTATTTATATTTTGACTGGCTCATTAAGGCTGTAAGGAGGTGCCAGTATGTTATGTTTTGTTATGTTAAGTTATATTTTCATATGTTATAATATACAGATTCCCAAATGGCTTGATCTGTCATTGAAATCTGCCTAAAAAATTATGCATGTAGACTTGGAGGTGTTAACCGTTGCTTTCTATGAATGGTTACTGGAGAAGCTGTGCTGCAGTACACTAACCTGCACTAATAATTTTGACTGCAACCATGTTACAGTTCTAATTTTTGCTATCAACTTTTTTTTTTAAACTTCACTGGAAAAACTCACTGCCTAAACCTGCTTAGTCAAAATTTCAGAAACTGCTCTAGTGTGGAGTTATGGTCCCTTTATAACCATCCTCATTCTACTGTATTGATCTCTCCCCTCTGACCAGGTTGCTTATGCAGTCAGTGTGACCAGCATGTGTATTTTCCAGTGATACATTTGTTGAGGAGCTTACATATTCTGACCTATGCCAGGGAGTCGTGCTAACTTTGGAATGGGTCTATATGCCTGAATGGAGGAGACATGGTGGAATGACAATGCAGCAAAATCACTTTGCTTGGGGTCCAGAGACTGCCACTCTAACAGTAAACTCTTACATACAGTAAAAATAGGAATTGTGGTGGGGGAAGACTGTTTTAAAGACAACGAGGAACGTTAGCAGAATTGATGATTAGACTCATGGCAGCCAGGACTTAAACCGCCATGTGTCCACAGTAGTGAGGTAATCCTATTTATGCTACAACTTATAAACAAAGGTATGGCATCCATATTACTTGTACATTCTGGCATGGATCAACCATATGCTTTGGACAATATTTCTGGCTTTATCATTTGTGACACTTTGGATAAGAGGAAGGCATAAATCAACCAGATAGTTTAGATAAATCTGACTTTGTTATTTGTGTGTCTGATTCATGTGTACAGGTGAGAGGAAAGGCTTAGTGAGATATATGATATTACTGATGTTACACTAATTGCAGCATCGATCAACCAGATATTTTGGGCAATATTTCTTCCTTTGTCACTTAGCTATCTGATTCTAATCAGAGGGATGGTTCAGTGAGATAAATGCTATTATTACTTTTGCACTAATTCTTACATGGTTCAACCAGTTAGTTTAGATATTTTGAGTTTGTTGTTTGTGTACCAGTGGGATGGGTCACAGAAATAAATGTTATTACTTGTCCCGTTCGATTCTCAGCTAGAGCATCTTCTGTGTGGAGGCATACGTGAATGGGGCGTGTCTTTGTTGAAGGTTGTGTGTCAGGGCTGGTAACACGGTACGTAAAAATCCACTACCAATCATTAGCGGACCGGAGTTCCGCTGTGGCGACCCCTAACTGGGAAAAAGCCGAAAGACACAGACAGACAGACTTGTACACTAATTCTGGCATGGACCAGCCATACATTTTGGACAATATGTCTGGCTTATCTAGAATTTAGGTGAGAGGAATGGCTTCACTAATATGTTATACTACTTCTACTGACAGATGGAAATTAGTCTTGCCTTACGCCTGTACCAGGAATGTAATGAATGTCTGTTCAACAGGGTGCAGCAATTATCACCTTTGTCTGAGCTTGCAGAACCTTGCAGTAATGAAATGCAAGTCATTATCACATTATTAATTTAGAATATGTGCAGTTACAGTATAACACTGAGTGATTGTCACTTAACATTACTAAAAGTCATTATCACATTGATGAATGCACATTACCAGGTTTTGGTTTCTGTATATGTGGAGTCATGCAGAAGTCTGCCCCCCCCCCCAATTTTTTTGTTTCTTCTTCCCAATTGTTTCTTTTATAAGGTACCAATGAAGGTATCCATTATGGTTTTGTGGTTCATATTTTTGTGACTTACAACACAGTAAAATAACTGTAATTGTATCCTGTACTCATATGTGCAGATATGTACACATATTGCTTATCATGACTTAGGTTATGAAAATTATGATAATTTTCATATTTTGTTGAATATGTCTGCTAGGGAAGTTGTCAACATGCTGAGTAAAAAATAATTTTAAGATAGTAAAAGAACTATCAGTATGCTGTACACATGTACAGATATCAAAGTTTTGTTTATGACTTAGGTTGTAAAATGTAATGTTTTTAATATTTTGGTGAATAACTGTGGTAGGGAACATTTCAACATACTGAATAAGACCTCATTTTGAAGACAGTATGTACAAAATGTTAAAAGAACTGCATCTGTATGATGTACACATGTACATATATCACTGTTTATGACATAGGTTATGAAATATATTATATTTTTTTAATATTTTGGTGAATATCTGTAGTAGGGAACATGCTAACAGGCTAAGACCTCATTTTGAAGACAGTATCAGTATTTACAACATGGTAAAATAACTGTATCTGTATGCTGTACACGTGTACAGATACTGCATTTTGTTTGTAATTTATGTTATGAAACTTATGGTGTTTTTCATATTTTGGTAAATAACCCTGCTAGGAAAGATGGCAAAGTGATGAGTGAGGTATCCTTTTTGAAGCCACTATCAAAATGTACAACTTCATGTAATAATATGATTTCTGAATATCATAACATGGACAGATGTCACAGTTTGTTTGCTTGTAGAATTATGAAAATTAATATAAATTCCATATTTCTGTGAATATGTGTGCAAGGAAGTAAGGAGATATCAGGAGTGAAGTGTAATATTCACAGCAGAACAAATAAACAGCAATTTCTGCAAAAAAATAATGCTCATCTATGCCAAGGACAGAAATCAAATACTTGGCTTATTTGTCACATTATGGAAATTAGGATATTTCTCATTTTTATGCCCATATCTCTACAATGGGGCATGGTGACGGCACACATGATGGATAATTTTGAAAATGACAACGGACCACACAACTTGTACACTGATATGTAGTCTCTGTCTGTTACAGGTGATGAGATATGCTTTGTTTAATTGTCAGATTATGAGAAATATAATATTAATCATATTTCTGTGAATATCTCAGTAAAGGAGCATCACACAGTAATGGTTAATATATCATTTTAAAGTTGACATTCACACAAACAAATTAATTACAAATTACATGAGTCTACATGGTACATTCACCAAGACACTGCGATTTGTTTTACCAAAAAGGTAAAAAAGATACATAACATCAGCATCCCTTGGCAAATATTTAATGATGACTTAAATACACACGATCAACCTTTACGCCGTGGGAAAGAGCAGTGCTACTTAAAAACTTTCACATTTACATTTTTAGTCTAGCTTATGGTTAAAGAGTTACGAACATTTGTTTTCTGTATGGTACTTCAAATGGATTATCTGAAAAAGAACTCAGGTTGTTTCTATGGTGGAATTAAGAAGTCAGCATTTTCTGAGCTGTTTCAGAGTGAGTGAGTTAACTGTGGGCCCAAACAGGGAAGATCCATCAAAAGGAACACTGATGAAAGAGGATTTAAAGGGCTCCGCAAAAATCACACAGTCTCATCCAGGTATGTCTCCTCACAGCTATGCTTGAACCAGGAGCCCATGAGGAACCTTCAGCAGCATGAGATATTATCCTTATGAATGCATTGGATATAGATTGTAGGGTGGCCATTTGGGAGGATTACGTTTTTTTCTTCCTCTGCTGACAGATAGACTTAGAGAGTTCCTTGATCAAGTCCCTCTGTAATCTAGTAAAATGTACCAGGTAGCTGGACGACCTCAAGGCAAAGGTTGCCAAAGTGTAAAGATGCCTTCCAAAGCTGTCCAGTGCCCCAGATGTCCTGTCAGGAGAGTGGATAGAGAAACTCTGTTCAGTTAGTTCCTTTTTGGTGCTGCCTCCACAACCATAGCATCTACAGAGATTCCCTTACTGCAATACTGCCTGTCTCTGGAGACTCCTAGAATCTTGTACAGTCAGCAGGGGATAGGCTTCACTGTATCTGGTTCCTTCCATGCCCAGTGGGAGACAAGGTCTATAAGGTCATCCACTGGGGGGGTAACCCAAGACATGGATGGGCCAGACCCTCCAGTGAAGGGCTTTAGGAGGACCAATCACCTTTATGGTGCAGGATCTCTAAAATGTCTCTGAATAAGACATCCTTAGGTGGGGACCTAGGGGATACTTTCCCTTTATCAAAATTAGTGTCCTTGGTTAAAGATTTCTGAGGGGAATCTAAATGCCTCCTCTTGCATGTTCTCTTTCAGTGGACCACTTCAGTGGGAAGTTCTGGAGAGGTATCAGAAGAGATGGGGGGTTCCTGAACAGGAACTGTCTGGAAGCTCTCATTGGCTGGCTGTCCCTGTGGAGAAGGATGAAGACACCTACAGCTCAAATCCATTGGGGAGAACAAGTATAGGGTCCGAGGAAGTGACAGTAGAAAATTCCCCAGGATGGAAGAAAACCCTCTCCACAAAGGCAGGGTGTCCAAGAGAAGTAGAAACCAACTTTGCTGGAGCCAAAGTTCTGGGCTCAGCCAATTCTCCACCTCTCCCAGATCTCCCCTCCAAGGAGGCAGTCGGACCTGAGCTATCCAGTGCCGAGGTTCTAAGGGGAATCCACAGCTCCAAAAACCTTGAAGTCAAAGTCAACCCCCAGGATCCGGTACCGATACTTCAGATCCCAGACTCGTCAGAATGGGTCCGGGACAAAGTCATATCCATAGAAAAAGTTGGTATCCTTGGATCTGACAGTTCAACTCTTGGCACTCTTGGGTCTGATGGCTCTGTAACTATGGGTTGGCTCAGAGAAGGATTTACTATGGGGTGTGAAGGTGGCTGAAGGCTTATGGTTCTGATGGGAGATGGAGACGGTAACACTCCCATCTAGACTTGTGCGCTAAGAAATTTCCTCATCATTCTGTCCACATCTGCCTCAGAAAGATTACTACAGGACCTGAGTGAGGAAGCTGTGGAAGAAGGGCAGGATGACCTCCTAGGAGTCTACTGTAAAAATGGAGACCTAAGTCTAGGAGAATCAGGTTCTGGAGAAAATCTAGGACTCTGGATCCGAGGAGACTTTGCTGTAGAAGTTGTCAGATCTGACACTTTTTTTTTTTATTTTGGAGGTGGCTCTGAACTCAGAGCAGGTACAGGCGAGCGTGTAGGACGGCACTTCCTGTGCTTCCTAGGCTCGGATGATTTTTGCTTCTTAGCGGGGGATTGAGCCCCAGAATAAGAAGCAACAGAGGAAGAAGAATCCGGCAAAAGACCCTTCAGGACCAACTTCTTCCACCTATCACTGACTGCCCTTAATTAAAGCCTGTAAAAATCTCACAAGACACCTGCAAGTGAGAACAGCCTAAACAATATACATATTCCCTGTGGGCATCAGAACTGGATATTTTATGCCCACAGGAAATGCACTTCTTAAAACTGGTAGGCTTATCAGCCGTACCAATGACCAAGCACTAGCCAGCAACAATAACCAAAGGAAAACAGAAGAGGGAAACTCTGTGAGACACTGTAAACAAAGTTTTTTTTTCTTTATATATATATATATATATATATATATACACATATATATATATATATATATATATATATATATATATATATATAATGGAAAGGAAAGATAAAGATTAACTACCAACAGTGGCAGAAAGAATACATAAAGGTACAGGAAGAAGACCTAGTACCAACAAGAGTACAAAAAGTTACCTAAACTGAAATCTAAAAGTAAAGAAGAGTAAAGGGAGGAAGGCTAAATAGATTTATATAGTAAATATTAGGAATTAGAAGAAACAATTAAATTGTATTTTACTCAGAATACCTAAAAAGGCACACCTGAGCTCAAGAACGCAATCCCAAGCAAACTGTTAGAGCGACAAATGAGATCGAAGGTAATCTGGCAAGTAAGGGGCATTATGGGTAAAGGGAAGAGCTTGAGAGTTGGATCCAAGAATCTAAAGAGATTGACTGAGACAGATCTGAGGGTCAAATCCAAGACCCAAAATTGAAGACTGAATGAAAATGGCAACATCAGATACATGCAGTCAGTTTGAGGCCTGTTATTTCTGGATGAGCCATGCCTGTTGAGTGAGACAGGAGGTCTGGAGTTGGATCCAGAATCCAGGGTGGATGTTGAAGATGAGGCTAGAGGAATGGAAAACGCTGACTAGGATGAGGCTAGAGGAATGGGAACAAAATCTGACAAGAAAAAAAGGGTGCAATGAGGATAACTGTGCTCTTCAACTGAACTGCTTTCTGAAGAAATTTGGGAATTAGTGGTAAGGGTGGAAAAGCATACAGGAGACCAGAGGGTCAGTCGTGAACTAGAGCATCTCTCACTGACTCTCCCAATGGGGAGATTAGTGCAGTGAAGCTGCTGTACTTGTTGCTGAGTGAAGAGGCAAAAAGATCGCAGCATTGCTGGCCCCACTGACAGAAAATTCTCTCCATCACACTGATGTTGAGAGACCACTCATGGCATCAGGATGGACCTACTTAGTTTGTCTGCAATCATGCTGGATTTCTTTGGGATGTGAGTTGCTATTAGAAAGCGATTAGATGAGATTTCTCATTGCCATAGTCTCATAGCTTCTCAACAAAGAAGGTAAGATCTGGTTCTCCCTTGTTTGCTGATGTACCAGACTACCAACATATTGTCCATCTGTATTGCAATTGTCCCAGATGGGATAGTGTCTTGAAAGGCCTGCAACACTAGGAGGACAGTGCTCATCTGCAGGACATTGATATGCATCTTGGCCTCTTCAAGGAACCATGGGCCTTGGACTATAATTCCCAAGTAGTGCCCCCCACCTGAGATGGGAGATGTCCATAGTCACCATGGCTTTGGGAAGGGGAGAACAAAGGGGCAGCCTTCATGGAACTGGTTTGAAAGAATCCACCATAGAAGATATCTTTTGCATGCTCGAGTGATCTTAACTGGCATGGATAATGTATGCTAAAGAATGGACCACTGAATTGACAGAGTCCACTGAATTATTCTCATATGGAACCTGACCAATGGAACAATGGTGATAGCTGCTGCCATGGAATCCAAAGCTTGTACTATCAGCTGGGCTGGAAGAGATGAATTCTGGATCACTTTCTTGACTTGGGACTGCAGTGTGTTTATTCAAGTGGAGGCGAGAGAGGCTACCTGACTGACTCTGTCCAAATGAGCACCTGTGAACTCCAGACTCTGAGTTGGGGTGAGTTGAGACTTGTTATAATTGATGGTTATTCTCAGATGAGAACACAACTGGAGCAAGTAGTGCCTTGTCTGTAGTAAACAATGCCTGGTTGGGGCAATAAGGAGCCAGTCACCCAGATATGGAAACTCATGGAATCTCAGCAGTCTCAAGTCAGCTGCTACAACTGCCATGCATTTGGTGAACACCCTAGGGACTGTGGTGAGACCAAAAGGCAGTGCTCTGAACTAGTAGTGACTGGGTACCAGACAGAAGTGTAGGTATTTTTTGGACAGCCTGTTCATTATGATGTGATATTATGAACCCTAAAGATCTGTCAAGCACATCCAATCATCCTTTTGCAGTAGAGGCAAAATGGACTGAACTGTGATCATCCAAAACTTTGTATATTGAACAAACTGATTCAACTTGCTGAGATCCAGAACTGGTCTCAACTCCTCTGTCTTTTTTGGCAGTAAGAAAATTATGAGTAAGTTCCAGACTCTCTCTGGTTTTGGGGACCTCTTGGATGACTCTTTTGTCTAGCAGCTTTTTTTATTTCTAGAGATGCTGTTTCCCTCTGACTGCATGGAACATCAGGGATTTTCTTCATAACTGTGGGAGGAGTAAAGGAAAATGGTATGGTATAACCTTTGGATACAATCCTCTGCACCCACAAATCTTTTGTGATAGATAGCCAGGCTCCCTCTTGCAGGGATAAACTACCCCCAACTGCCTCCAGACAGGGACAGTCAGACTTCCCTTCAGGAATACTACCACATTTTCCTGCCACTAGAGAAGGGCATTTGAGGAGTAGGAAAAACATACATCTACAGCAGACAGAGTCTTCCCAACTTGTTCATAGCTGGGGAGCGTGTCCTTAACCTTGGGGACAAATAAAGAAGATCTGTCAATGGGCACATTGATGAACAGAGACTTAAATAATTCCACAAGATCACATAAGCATATTCAGATATGTCTTCTGATGGATATGCCTGAACCCGCCATCTGTGATGTACCTTCCACAGCATGGGAGATCAACCTCACAGTCACATTTGAGATAGATCGGACGGTGGTCAGTTGTAAAGAGATTCTGTTTATATCCTCAGAGGACATGGTCCCAGAAACAGATTTGGAAAGCTCCTTGATCAAACCTCTTTGCAGTCTCGTAAAATGTGCCAAGTAATTCAGCGACCTAACAGCAAAGGTTGCTGAAGCATAAACATGCTTCCCAAATCTGTCCAATGCCCCAGACTCCCTATTAGAGGAATTGATAGAAGAACTCTGTTCTGCTAGTTTCTTTCTTGTAGCTGCAGCCACAACCATGGCATCAACTGGTACTCCCCTACTCCAGTATGTACGGTCTTTAGGGGGTGCAAGAATTTATCCAGTCTTATATGTATTGGCTCAACAGTGGCTGGCTCCTTCCACACCCACAAAGAGACTAAATCAATGAGTTCATCGGATAGGGGTTCACCCAAGAAGTAGAGGGGCCAGACCCAAAAGCCTCCAGGAACACTGATTCCTCCTGATGCAGGTATCAGAAGACCAACCACCTTTCTGCTTCAAGAGCTCCAGGATATCAGGTGGTGATCTGGGGAACCCCCTCATCAGAATCAGTGTCCTCTGTGACAGACTCCTGAGAGGACTCTAAGTGCCTCCTTTGCACATCCTCTTTTGAGGTACTTCCTCAGTGGGGTGTTCTAGGGAAGTGTCAGAAGAGATAATGCCCTGATGGACTGGCTGGAGGCTCGCTTGAGTTGGCAGTCCTGGTGGAAGAGATGGTCAAGGCTCAGAACCCAGAGCAGCATGAGGCAGGCTTGTCTGATCAATAGGGTCATAGAGAAAACCATCTCCACAATCTTGAAAACAGAATGCCTAGGAGAAACAGAAGTCAGTGGCTCCAAAGCTGGAACCTCTTGGATTGTTGGCTCCTGCAACCCCATCAGCGCTCCACCCAAGGAGGAAGTTGGAACTGAGCTATCCAGCTCCAAGGGGAAGAGACAACTCCAAGCCCCCAGATCAACTGCCAATGCTTCAGCTCCGTAAGTCCTCTGGCTCAGAAACACTCAGTTCTGGTCAGCTCAGGGGAACTATTGGAGTCAAAGAGCAAACAGCCTTTAGATCCTAAATAGACAACCCCCCAGGGATCTTGGATCCGATGGCTTTGAAACAGAAGGATGGATTGGAGAAGGAGATATCAGAATGAATGTGGACGGATGTCAGCTCCTAGACCAAGAAGGGGTCAGAGCTGGGAGAACCCTCATCTGTATCTGTGCTATGTGGAACTTCCTCATCATCCTGTCCACATCTGCTTCAGAAAGCTTATGGAGGATCAAAGACAGGATGAAGTGAAGGAAGGCCTAGAATTCCTTTGAGGTGACTCCTCTAGGAATGGAGAGGAGAGCCTGAATTAAACTGGATCTGATGGAAGCAGTGAGGTACAGATCCAAGGAGACCTTTATTTTTTGAGTAATCAGATATGAGACTCACGGATCCAACTTTTTCTGAATCTTAGCAGGAGGCTACGCTGAAGGAGCCAAAGTTGAGGATTGATCTGGGGACCTTTTCAGGAACTCCTTGCCCTTAGTTGGAGTGTTGACTTGTGATTTCCCTGACTTTTTAGAGGGAGTTTGAGCCCCAGCCACTGAAGAGGAAGATGTACAGGGAAAGAGAACTTACAGAACTAACTTGTTCTTGTGGTCTGTCAAGATCCTAGCATTAAATCCAGAGCAAATGGCACAGTCAACATCAAGATGTGCTGGACCCAAACAATAACCACATTTTCTGTGGGCATCAGAATTCATTTTCTTATGTTCACAGGAAACACACTTTTTAAACCCCGAGGGTTTGTCAAACATCTTAAAACTGCTGAACACAAACAGTACTAAGAAATACCACCCTATTAAAAGCTATAAGAAAATACCTATCTGTACAAACATATTTATTTTCTAGAAGGGAAGAAACAGGAAAAACTACCAACAATGGTAGACAAAGTACTCAAACAAGTACAAATGGATACCAGCAATGGTAACAAGAGAAGTACCAAAACTAACACTAAAATGGAAGGAGAATTGGCTAAGAACACTAAAATATGCGAGAAGGAAAGAAGAAAAGCAATATATATAAATTAGTTAACTCAAATACCAACAATAAGGAAAAGACCGAAGACCACTCAAAAAAATAGTCAAGAGCTAGGAATCCACATCTGACACCAACAGCAAGAAACAAGAGCTGAGGTATGCTAGGTTGGCAGGGCATTATGGGTAAAGGGAAGAGTTCATGCGTTCCAGGATCTGATGATGTAGTAGAAGTGACCGAGTCAGATCCAAGTCTTGGATCCAAACCCATCAGCTGAAGAATGAATGAAAATGACAGCATCAAAAAACTGGCAAATCAATAGACTAATTCAAATTTACTTCTGATTTCATCTTTGGTAGGAAGGAAGAATTTGTTCTCAGTGTTACTCTGTCTTTATGAAAATTGAGATATGCTAGTTTGCATGATAATAAAAAGAAGTTATGTACTCACCATAACGTTCCAGGTTGGTAGTCCATCTCACCCTTCATTTTTACATATGGGTTTGGAGCCGATCCTCGGCACTGACTCAGCTGATTTTCAAGCTCGAAGACTTCTGGTTGGCTCGTGGCTAAGCAGGTATCCCATGATGCACCAGTGCAATTCCCAGATCTTGTTTGCTGCTCACTAGAAATAGAAAGAAACCCCTAACCAACAAACCAATACTACAGGGTCGCCAACCAAGAAATTTAAAGTATTACCTGCAGATCTTCCAGGATGGGGGTAGGAGGGCGGGTTGGTAAAAATGAAGGGTGAGATGGACTACCAACATGGAACGTTATGGTGAGTACATAACTTCTTTATGTTAGGTAGTCCAATCTCACCTTCATTTTTACATATGGGACAGCGTCCCAAGCGCCTTATTCTTGGGTGGCTCATAGGAAGATACTCCTGAGCACCATGGAGCCAAAGGATGCTCTACCCCTAGAAGCCAAATCCAACTTATAATGAATAATGAAGGTGTGAGTGGTAGTCCACGTAGTTGCTGCACAGATATGATCAATTGGTACCCTGGCTTGAAAGGCTGCAGAGGTAGACAGAGACCTGGTAGAGTGAGCCTTGATCCTGTGGGGTAAAGGTCTGCCCTCCGAACTGTAGATGAAAGCTATGCAACTCGAAATCCAGTTAGACAATGTCACCTTAGAAATTGGGTAAGCCCAATATGGAATCAGAAAAAGAAACGAACAACTGGTCTGACTTCCGAAATTCTTTGGTCCGTTGCAAATAAAAATGTAGCTGTCTGTGAACATCCAGCTGGTGGAAATGATATTCAGCCGCATTGCTATGATTGGGAAAGAAAACTGGAAGCTCAATGGACTGGTTCAGTGTGGCAGAAGAACAAACTTTGGGAACAAATGAAGGATTGGTACGTAAAGAAACCCTGTCTTTATGAAAGACTAAATAAGGTGGCTTAATAGACAGGGCATGTAGCTCAGAAACACATCTGGCTGATGTAATAGCTACTAAGAACACAGTCTTCCAAGACAAATACTTTAAGGAAGATGAATGAGATGGTTCAAAGGGGATGTTAGTTTGGGCAACACAAAATTTAAGTCCCAAGAAGCCACAGGTTCTTGTAATGGTGGTCTCAGTAAAGTGGCTCCTCTCAAGAAAGTTTTGCATAACTTATGAGACATAAGGTTGACATTTGGAGACCCTAAATAAAAATGTGAGATAGCCGCCAATTGTACTTTGATGGTGGCTGCGGCAGATCCCTGCTGAAAAAGCTCCAAAAGAAATTCCAGAATCACAGGAACAGGAGTGGTGTAAGGATCCATTTTCATTTTCTGTGCCCAAATAGAGAACCTTTTCCATTTACTGTCATACAGCCTCCTGGTTGATGGTTTATGCTTGGATAAAAGAATATGGGACACTGATGACGAAACATCATGAAGCCTGACTAGAGATGGAACTGGAGCAGCCAAGCTGTCAATCTGAGGGTGTGGAGAGAGAGGTGTAGCGAACCCGACATGTGGGTCAATAGATCTGGAACTGGGTCCAGGATCCAAGGATCGTCCAGGAGAAGAGGTTCGAGGAAGGGGAACCAGACCTGACGAGGCCAGTAAGGAGCAATGAGGATCAACTTGCTTCCCAGTCAGCTGGCTTTCTGTATCACTTTGGGGATAAGAGGGAATGGAGGAAAGGCATAGAGAAGTCCCGTGGGCCAATCGTGGACCAGAGCATCTCTGGGTTTCCCCCGGAGGGGGAATTAGGGAAAAATAACTGCTGCACTTGGCATTGACTGGACTGGCAAAAAGGTCACAGCAAGGTTGTCCCCATTTTCGGAAAATCTGTTCCATTATTTCCCATTTTAGAGACCACTCATGGAGCAGCAAGATTGCCCGGCTCAGCTTGTTGGCTATCACGCTGGTTGTCCCCAGAATGTGTGTTGCCACCAGAAAAGTGCTGGGACAAAATCGCCCATTCCCAAACTCGCATGGCCTCTCGACAGAGTAGGTAAGATCTGGTACCGCCCTGTTTGTTGATATACCACACAACCGACATGTTGTCTGATTGTATCGCAATCATCCCTGGAGGAAGAAGGTCCTGAAGTGCTTGCAATGCCAGAAGCACCGCCCTCATCTCCAGAACGTTGATATGCAGATGAACCTCGTGTTCTTGCCATGTGCCGTGGACAGTCCTGCCAAGATAATGCCCCCCCACCTGACCTGGGAGGCATCCGTAGTCACAGTGACAATGGGTTGGGTAGGCACAAAGGGAGCTCCCGTGAACAAGTTGTTGGGGGCTATCCACCAACGAAGGTCCTTTTTGCATGATTCTGTCAGCAGAATAGGGTGATTCAGCAGTAGATATTGGAATGACCACTGGGAGAACAGGAGTCATTGAAGGATTCTCATGTGCAACCTGACTAAAAGTATTAACAGAATGGTTGAAGCCATCGTTCCAAGAAGTTGAAAAATCCATTTTGCTTTGACCTTCCAAAGCAGAAAAAGACACTGAACTTGTGAGATGAGGTTTTGTGCTCTTTGGGCGGGAAGACGAACTGTCATATCCACTGTGTCTACCTCTGTGCCTATAAAAATCATAGACTGTGAGAGTAGTAATGCAGATTTTTCCCAATTATGGCGATCCCTAGTTGAGCACAAAGCTGGATGGTGGCATCCCTGTTTTGGAGAAGTAGATGCCTGGTGGGGGGCGGTCAGGAGCCAGTCGTCCAAATACGGAAACACCTGGAATCCCTGACGTCTCAGGTGAGCTGTCACTACTGCCATGCATTTGGTGAACACCCTGGGGGCTGTGATGAGATCAAAGGGCAGAGCACGAAACTGATAATGGCTGGCTCCCAGCTGGAAGCGCAGATACCTCCTTGATGCCTTGTCCATTTTTATATGGTAGTAGGTGTCTTGGAGATCCAGAGAGCACATCCAATAGTCTTTCCCTAACAACGGCAGTATCGACTGCAGTGTGACCATCCAAAACCTGTCCTTTTTAATGGATTCGTTTAATCTGCTGAGGTCCAATATTGGCCTCCAGTCTCTGGTTCGTTTTGGGACTAAAAAGAACCTGGAGTAAGTTCCGGATCCTGTCTGGTCTGCTGGGACAGGCTGGATGACTCTTTCTGAGAGCAACTTGTTGATCCCCACAGTTGCCTGATCCCTGTGATTGGGTGGAACATCTGGGATCTTCTTGGGAACAAACGGTGGAAGGGAAAAGGGTATGATATAGCCTCTGGTAACAACTCTTTGTACCCACTTGTCTTGGGTTATATTTAGCCAGGCTTCTGAATACAAAGAGATACGACCCCCAACTGGCCCCTGAGAAACGCAGTCAGGCCCCACAGCAGAAGCGCTGATAAGGCCTCCCTTGAAAGGAACCATGGCCTTGCTGGTATTGCTGACCACCCCTGCCTCTAGGGCGACGTCTACCATTTCCTCCTCCTCTGCCTCTGAAGGAGGATTCACTCTGTGTGTCAGGAAAGGCCCCCTGGGACTTTCTGAACCACATTTTACCTCCCTTTGACCTTTGGGGTATGGTCGAGAGGGGACGGTAAAACGGACTCCCATGGCAGAGAGAGTCTTTTTTTTCTGCTCACACCGAGTGAGTGTTTCTTTCACCTTGGAACCAAACAAGGAGGAACCATCAAATGGGGCATTGGTGAAGGTGGACTTAAAAGGCTCCGCAAAGTTACACAAGTGCATCCAAGAGTGGCACCTAAGGGCAACTCCTGAACCAGTTGCTCTGCTCGCTCCATCAGCTGCATGAGAGATAAGCTGCATGGAGGAGTTAACTACTGAATTTAGGGTGGACAACTGAGCAGAGATCCTATCAGGGACTCCCTCAGGATAAGCACCCTATATGGAATCTCCTAACTCCTTGAGGATATCCCTCTGCAACCTTGTGAAATGAGTAAGATAGTTCAGAGATCCCAGTGTAAAAGCTGCGGAACTAAATATATGCTTCCCAAATCTGTCCATCTGTTGAGACTCCTTATTTGGCGGATGAACAGAGGAAGAAGTCTCCGCCAACTCCTTCTTTGTGGCCGCCGCCACCACCATGGCATCGACGGGAACGCACTTAGACAAAAATTCTTTTCCAGAAGGGGCAGACAGGAACTTATTTGGTCTTCTAGGAACTGGCTCCACGGCATCAGGAGTATCCCATACCTTCCGACTAACCAGATCCATTAGCTCGTCGAAAGGTGGAGACACCCAAGAGGCAGAGGGTTGAGACCAGAAAGCCTGCAGGTACACCGACGCCTCATCAGAAGGGTTGACAGTGGGCCAGTTGCACCTCTGTTTTAAGAGCTCTAGAATGCCTACAAAGGAGACATCATCAGAGGGGACCCCTCCAACTCCTCGAGGTCAGTGCCCGATGTCAGAGACTCATCCTGGGAGTCAATATGCTTCCTCTTGCATACTCACTTCTGAGGGGGCTCCTCGAAAGGACCTTCTGGGGAGGCCCCGGAAGAATGGGGGCCACCCAGCCGGTGGCTCCTGAGGCTGCAGGTCTTTGCTGTCTCCGGAGAGAGTAGGTACCGAGATTGAAGTGGGAGCCCTGCGGGGGGGGAGTGCTTGTACCACTGGCAGGGGCTGCAGATTGTGACAGCACACTCATCATCTCCTCAAAAGCAGACCTCTCTGGCTCCAAAGACCATCCCCGCTCCAAAGAGACAAAGGATGGTGCCGGAGCCTGAGCTATTGGCTCCGGGATAGATGCAGGGTCCAAGCTCACCCTGGCAGAAGCACCGAGAGGAAGGCTCAAAACTGACGAAGATCGATTCAAACCCTCCCCCTTGGTGCTGACAGAAGAGCTTTGGTCCCTGGACACGATGGACGGAGCCGAGCATGTCGGAGCCAAACTAGGCTCCAATGCAACAGCAAGGGGAGCTGGAACCGAGGGTTCCACCATTGGTAACAAGCACTCCGGCAGCGAAAAGCCAACATGGCTCGGAGGAGGAATCACGGATGAGGACAAAACTAGTTCGAGTGGCTCTGGAGCCGATTGGGTCGGAGCCAACAAAAATTTAGGCAGAGCAGACGACTTCAGGAGTCTCAGTACTACCCTCTCCACATCTTCTTCTGAAAGACTCCTGGAAGATCTAGAAGATAAAGTTGAGGATCTCGACCTAGCAGGCACTGGAGATTTGACCATCAAGGAGACTGGTAGGGACTCTACAGACCGGCTCCGAGAAGCAGAGTCAACTATTTCCAAGGGTTAGGCAGTCGGCACCGAAGTACCTGTGACTGACTCTGAAACCATGGGGATCTCCTTTGGCTCCGAAGACTGAGGAGTCGAGGAGGCAGATTTTGTTAATTTGGCAGGCGGCTCCAAAACACCAGCTGGTGCCGGAGAAGGTCTTTTTGAACCTTTTGATTTTGAGTCAGATCTTGACTTTGAAGACTTAGACGAAGAAGCCGAAGAACCAGATAAAGCTTCCTTGAAGATTGGCTTCAGAAGACCCCTGAGTATCAGTTTGTTCTTTCCCTCCTGCAACACTCTAGGAGAGAAAGCATGACAGAACAAACATGATTCTTGCAAATGGATGGCTCCCAAGCAGTAGACACAGCTACTGTGGCCATCCGTCAAAGACATTTTCTGGGAGCACTTCATACATTTTTTGAACCCAGAGGGTTTGTGCTCCTTGCTATCCTTAGACATTGCAACACACAAGCAACCAGAGGAGAAAAGAGAAAGATAAAGAGAATGACTGAGGACTACGTCCTCTAACTAAAACGGGCCTAGACCTGCAGAAGAATTACACGAGGACTAGGACCTCTAAGTTAAATGGGCCTAGCCTGGTGTAAGAAAAAAACTAGGTCTTTCACTAAACAACAGACAGATATTCAGTCACACAGGAAATATTTTAAAATAAAAATACAGTGGAGTAGAAACACAAGGACTAGGTCCTCTAAGTTAAATGGGCCTAGCCCTGTGAAGAACTGGGTCTTCTAATTCAAACAGACCAAGTATACCACAAAACACATACACACGGTCAAAAGGTAGGAAAAAAATTTGCAACTGTAAGGTGATTAAGACTTTAGCAGATCCCAGGTAAAGACCACCAGTCAACAAAAATCGATTGACAGGAAAGTAATCAATAAGAGCCCCTATTGATTAAGAACGGCGAAACCGCTAAAACTATCTAGACACTAAAGCACAACTGCGCCTAACTACTGATACACAGGACACTACTACTGGTCACACAAGACCACAAAGCAATTAAGGTAAAGCCCTATATGTATACTTTCTAGTACAT
The DNA here is from genome assembly GCF_019279795.1 of Protopterus annectens. Lineage (NCBI taxonomy): Eukaryota > Metazoa > Chordata > Ceratodontiformes > Protopteridae > Protopterus > Protopterus annectens. Next base: position 947,865,634 of record NC_056727.1, read on the forward strand.
AACAGAAAAATAGCGAAACCGCCAAACTAACGATCTAGGCAAAAAAGTGCAACTGCGCCTAACTACTGGTACACAGTATACTACTACTACGGTCACACAAGACCACACGACAATTAAGATAAAGCCCTATATATATATATATATATATATATATATATATATATATTTTTTTTTTCCCAGTAAATATGCAAAAAAATCACTAGTTAATGAAAAATGCAAAAACTTAGCCAGAGCCAAGAGAAGCACATCCGAACTCGTCAACGCTGCAAAAGAGATCTGGGGATTGCACTGGTGCACCATGGGATACCTGCTTAGCCATGAGCCAACCAGAAGTCTTCGAGCTTGAAAATCGGCCGAGTCAGAGCTGAGGATTGGCTCCGAACCCATATGTAAAAAGGAAGGTGAGATTGGACTACCTAACATCTGTAATTTGGAAATCAGGCTAGTGGCTACTTTGATGGTATAAAGGGATAAATCCTTGGCTATGACTCAGGCAACTCAGGATTGATTAGCACCTTGGGCAACTTACAGAATGACAGGAAGGGATGGGTGTGCCCATCCTGAAAGGAGAGTAGTACGTGGGTGCCTCCAGATGACAAACCCTGGTGAAGGCTATGGACATCGTCAGAGAAGACGTGATCAACTGGGGGCAGTGGGGCTTGGTAGAACTGCCTTGGAGGCAGGGCAATACACCATGGATCCCACATTGCTTACCCTCCCAGAAACATACCATGCTGCCATAAAGGGAGAGGAAGAGAAACGGGGTAGGCAAAAGTAAGACCCTCCTCAGATGGAAGTTCAGATGTGCTGAGTCCTGTAGCCTGTGATCTGTGGCCAGTCCCACTGATTACTAGAATAAGTCTGGGGAGGAGGCAGGAAGTAGCTGGCTGACCCAGCATAGATGGGACATGAGGGCCAGGATGGTAATAATGAAGGAAGGGTGGGTGGAAAAATTTAAAAAAAAATCCATCTAGTGGATGTAATTGCATCCAGAAAAATGCTCTTCCAAGAGAGATACTTGATATCTACTGAGGCTTCCAGTTCAAAGAACTTTTGGGTTAAGGCTTGAAACATGACAGTGATGTTCAATGGGGGAACTGGCTCTTTACTGGGTGGTCTTAGCAAGAAACTTCCCCTGAAAAAGGCTTTGGAACTTTTAAGAGGGGCAATACAGGAGTCATTATGCAATATATGAAAATTTGAAATGGCAGCTATTTGCATTTTGATAGTAGAAAAACTAAACCCTTCTGAAAAATTTCTGAAAGAAATTCCAAGATCAGTGGGAGAGCAGTGGAGACTGGATTCAATCCTATTGAAGAAGCCCAAGCAGAAAAGCTTTTCTACTTGCGTTGATACACTTTTTTTGTTGACTGGTTTGTGATGAAGAAATAATGTGAACCACTGATGAGGAAAACCTGACATCTCTGGCTATTGTTAAATTGGAGTAACCATGCGGTCAACTTTAGGGCTTGTAGATTTGGTAGAGGCAACCAGATAGGTCACTTGGAAGATCTAGACTTGGTTCCAACACCCAAGGTGGGCGTATTAAATGAGGCCAAAAGAAGGGGAGCAAACCCTGCCAGGGCTGAAAGGAGCAATGAGGATCAATCTGTTCCTGTACTTTCTGGCTTTCCGAATGAATTCTCCAAGAATAGTACTGGGGGAAAGTGTACAGGAGACCTTGCCTCACTTCATGTAATTAATATTTGGAAGGACCCCGAGGGGAGGGGAAGAGGAAGGAAAAAAGGTAATTGTAAGTAACGCAGTTGTTCTTCATAGTATTTTTATAAAATTTTCATAATATAAATTATACATTTTTATTTGTTCTTGTATGTGATAAAATTACTAAAATAAACAGATTTTTTTTTCCTCTTCTTCCTCTTCTCTTTCTTTAATTATTCTTTTTTGGTATTGAGACATGTAGGTATCACAGTCCAAAAAGAAAAGCTACACAAAAACATGTTTCAGTTAAAAGGATGTAATCTTGTTTTTTTTTTTATGTGGAGGATGGGGTGTAAAAATAAGCAGATCATAATACATATAGAACTATGTTTTCTCTTAATTTTGCATAAGTGAAAGTCTGGATTAACACCCTTGGCTTAATCTAATAACAAATTTTAAGACGAAACAAGTAAACATGAAAACAATGAATATAAAGAAAAGTTTTCCTTTAGTAATAAATGTTTCAGCTTGTCTTTCAAGCTGCAGCAGAACACTACATCTTTTTCTCTCCTCTGTTTCCATGGAGACAAGCTGATAATAGGGTAATGAAAGAGCATTGACTTCATCTAAGCTAAACGTTAATGATTTTTGAAATAATACAAGTTGTTTTCACATCGGGGGAGGGGGTAAAGATAAAAAAAAAGAACAGGCGCAAATTAGTGTAAGTAGAAGTACAGGCAATAACATGCATCTTAGCATGGATAGGTTAATTAGGACCTGTGTTATCAGCTGTCTATCTGGCACAAATGTTCCTATTAGAAGGATCAAACTTCATTATTTTAAGATGTATATAGTTATGTGTATATGTGTTATGTTAGTAGGTTATGGGGGTGCTCCGGGGTGTGTTTGTCTTTTTTTTTTCTTTGAGGGTTTTTATTAAAACAAAATGTCTTATAAAATGTGACACAGGTTCCGATGATGATGATAAGAAAAAATCTGCATAAAGGATAAACCTACCAAACATTAATGGATGCATGTATCACAAAAGCTGGAAATAGAAATAAAAAAAATGGCAAATATGTGGGAATAATGACTTCTGAGGCATGGCCAAGACTGTTAACTGAAAGTAGACTGGTGAAAGCTCTGTGACTGAAAACCTTTCTCTGACAGAAATTATAATAAAAAATTTAAAAGCTGAAGATACTTGTTAGCTAATTTTATTCATTAACAGAGAAAAGATGTATAGCTTCAAGTTCTTCAAAAGCTGTGATTTTCCTGTCAGAATTTCAACTGCTTGTTTAAGACAGAAGAGACTTCAACATCAGCCACTTAAGAGATGGTACTCAGGATTCTTGTGTTAAAAAAAGACATCCAGACACTAACATCTAGTATGCAGGATGCTTTACTTAAAATAGACAAACTAGATACCAAAATAGAAAGTTTTAAAGAAGAATCCAGAAGGAAGATGGAACATTTAGAAATTCCTATGTAAGAGTAAAGTTCACAAATCAGCAGTATGGAAGAAGCATTGAATTATTATAAAGTGAGAATAACTGAAGGTGAGTCTCAGACTGATTTCCTTTTAAAACAAAAACAACTGGCTCACAGATAAAGTTAATGATTTAGAAAACAGAATGAGATGAAATAACATTAGAATTTAAGGTATACCAGAAAAGTATGAGGGAGACAATATGATAAAATTCTTACCAACCTTGCTACATAAAACATTAAATCTACCTGAAACTTTACCCTCAGGAATTGAAAGGCCACACAGATCCATGAGAGCACCTTCAAAAAAGGAAAACTCACTATCACGTTCAATTATAGTTAAGTATATGTCCAGCTTAGAAAAAGATCAAATATTAAAAACAGCATGGTCCAGCCCACCTATTAAAACAGGCGAACATGTAGTCATACTTGACAATGATTATTCCAGTAAAGTAATGAGTAAAAGAAAATCTTACCACTGGTTAAGTAACTTACAAAGAACAACATTAAAGCCACTTTGGTGTTTCCTGCAAAGATCAAATCATTTCTTTCTGAAGGAACTAAAATATTTGTCCCACTGGAGGAGGTACCCACTTTTGTTAATAAAATAAAATCCTTAATAATACTGTAGAAATGGATTGGAAAAGTATATCTCTCAAACGACAGAGTGAGCTGAATTCCTAGAAAATCTCTTCTACAATTAAAAGTTTTAAAACATGTGACTTTTATTCTCTAATTGCAGGACTTTTTCAAAAACAATAGATGTACCTTTAAGTAAAATGTTTGTACTGGACTTTAAGCTTCAAAATATAAGAATATATTAATATTTTAAACGAAAACATTTTTCATAAGGAATATAGATGGTTAGTTTTACTGTTTTATCATAATTACAGTGAAAGACTTAACATATTTCATTTAACTAAACTTATAAATGCATTTTTAAATATTAAAAACTACTTCCTGTAAGAGAATGTCATTAAATTATAAGCAACAGAATTGGCAACTCTAAGACTATATAATTTAAGAATTTTATTTTATTTGTTTAACTTTGCTTAGTATGCGTATTGCTGGGTTAACTCACTGTCAGATCTAAGTGATATACCAATTAGAGTGTTAAAGTAATGGTGATTTTGTTTTCTTTTTTCCGGTATAACACACTCCTTTCATGAGTCATTTATGAAGGAATTAGCACTTAAAAAAACCTTAAGAACAAAATAATATTCCAGATGTGTAAAAATGCTTGATTCTTGCTTGCCTTGCTTCCCTTTGAGCTGTTTTGAAGAAAATCTATGTCAATGTTCATCACTGATGTCTGTGAAAACAGGAAGGAACTTCCCTTTTCTTTATTCTTTTTTTTCAAGTATATATGTCACAAATCTACTTAAAATAACATTTTTTTGTGAAAACAGGAAGGAACTTCCCTTTTCTTTATTCTTTTTTTTCAAGTATATATGTCACAAATCTACTTAAAATAACATTTTTTTCAAAAATTTATTTAGAAATAAAGAATTGGTAAAACAAAAGCTATAGAAATGTTTTACACTGAGATGTTGCTGATAAATAATTTGCTTAGATTTTGCTGAATGTTAATAACATCTGCTGTAGTGTTATTCGTTCTAACTGTACATATTAATGGAAAGAAATTAAAGTTATGTACGTATCATAACTATGCATCTGTGTTGTCCATTTTCATTCTTCCTTAACAATTGGGTCTCGTATGCAACTTCGGATCCAACTCAGCTGCATCTACAAGACTCTCGGATCCAACTCTTGAGCTCCTCCCTCAACCCACAATGCCCCATGTCAACCTGCTATACCTCAGAGTGAGTTTGTTGCCTTATAAGCCCTAGGAGTAATTAAACATACGCACAATCAAAGCAAGACTAAAAATAGCAGAACTGGGGTTGAAACTTGGATCAGAAGTTCCACAATAACCACAAGGTCACTCCATGAGTTGACAGGAAAGGAGGAAGGAGGGTGGATATTTGAGGAAGAATGAAAATGGACAACACAGATGCATAGTTAGTAGATAACTTTAATATCTGATGTTGTCCTTTGCATTCATTCCTCAATGATTGGGATAGAGTCCCGTGCTACTCGAACCTTGGGTGGTCCTCATGGAAGGATATTCCGGAGCACTGCAGAACTAAAGGCAGCTCTGCTCCTGGAAGTCAAATCCAATTTGCAATTAGCAAAAAAGGTATGAGCATTACACCAAGTAGTTGCTGCACAAATGCCATCAATAGATGTTCTTGACCAAAAAGTGGAAAAGGTAGCCATGGACCTGGGGGAATGTGCTTCAGGAGGCCTAGATAGGGGTAGACCTTACTGACTGTAAACAAAGGAAATGCAATCAGTAATCCATTTGGCCAGGGTAATTTTAGAAACCGGTGAGTCAAATTTGTTTGGGGAGAAGGAGACAAAGAATTGTTCTGACTTCCTGAAATTCTTTGTTCTGTGGAGATAACAACATAGTTGCCTATGTACATCCAAAAGACAGAGCATGTATTCTCCTTTATTAGCAACATCTGGAAAGAAAGCAGGTAAATTAATGGATTGATTAATATTCATTTTGGAGGCTACATCAGGCAAAAAAAGATGCACTAAAGTAAGGTAAGATAACCCTTTCTTTGTGAAAAATAAGATAAGGAGATTTGGAAGAGAGACCCTGTAGTTCAGAAACTCATCTTACGGACATAATGGCTACCAGAAAAGCTGTTATCCATTTTAATATTTTTAAATCAGACATAGCTGATGGTTCAATGGGTTTCTAAGTTAACCCTTGCAGCAAAACTGTCACTCCTAGGAGGGAGATATGTCCTTCACTGGGGGCCTATGCAAGAAAGTACCTTTTAGAAAAGCTTGCATAACTTTGAAGAAGCTAATGAGGAAGCATTTTCTCCTGAGTGGAAACTAGATATGGCTGCCATGGCACATTGATAGTAGAAAAACTAGCTTCTTCTTGAAAAATAGATGCTAAAATTCTAGGATCACAGAGGTAGGAGCAGCAGAGAGATCCAATTCCCTCTATAGAGCCCACATAGAGAATGTTTTCCATTGACTTTTGTAAATCTTCCTTGCACAGGTCTTGTGGGAAGATAGATGTATTTGTTGGACAGGGGAGGAAAGCTTGGGCTGTCTGTCAGTGGAATTGGAGAAACCATGCCATCAACTTGAGGCCTGGAATGTTCAGGTGTTCCATCCCAAGAGTCTGGACTGCAGTCCAGTATCCACAGTGGATAACAGAGGTAAGATCAAAAGAAGGGGATCTACACTTGATGAGGTCAAAAGGGGGCAATGAGGATAACTGTGTTCTTCAACCAAAGTGCCTTCTGTAAAAATTTGTGAATTAAAGGTATCAGGGGATAAGCACAAAGTAGACAGAGGGACAAACACAGACTACAGCATCTCTCTGTGACTCCCCCTGAGGGGGGATTAGGTAAAAAAATCTACTGCACCTGTTGCTGCTGTGAGGAGATGCAAAGGGGTCACAGCAAGGCTGGCCCCAACAATGGAAAATCCAGTCCACCATTTGATTGACAGACCACTCGTGAGGCATCAGAATGCATCTGCTGAGTTTGTCTGCTAGAAATTTGGACTTCCCTGGTATGTGCGTTGCCATAAGAAAGCAGTTGGGAGAGATTACTCACTGTCAAACTCTTATTGTCTCTCAACAAAGAGGGCTAAAATTAGATTCCTCCCTGTTTACTGATGTACCAAACCACAGACATGTTGTGAGTTTGTATCGCAACTGTTCCAAGAGGAAGAATGTCTTGGAAGGCCTGCAACACTAAGAGGACTACTCTTATCTCTAGGACATTGATATGCGAATAGGTCTCTTCTGGGGTCTGTGTGCCTTGAACTGTCTGCCCCAAGAAATGACCCTCCCCCACCCCAGTTGGGAGGTGGTTTCTGGTTACAGTGGGTATTGGAGTGAAAGTACTAAAAGATGGCCCAGGAACACTTTGTCCAGTTGAACCGACCAAAGTAGATGATCTCTGCAAACTCAAGTGAGTTTGACCGGAAAGGACAAGGGATGGAGAAGAACTGACTATTGAACAGCTAAGGTCCATTGAAGAATGCATATATAAAACTGGGCCTTAGGAATTAAGGTTATGGCAACTGCCTTTGATCCTATGACCTGACAAACAAGTCTGGCTAAGGGGGAAGGATGTGCAATAATTTGTTCCAACTGGCACCTGATTATCCTTACACAATGTGATGGAAGAGAGGCTATCTGACTTACTGTGTTCAACTGGGTACCTATCAACGCTAGGGTCTGAACAGGTTGAAGATGAGATTTGCAGATGCTGACTGAGATGCCTAGTGATTGACACAATTGAAGCAAGTAATTTCTGGATTCCTCTAGGAGATGCTTGGTTAGGTTTTTGAGCAGCTAGTCATCTAGGTATGGAAATACTTGGAATCCCAGCAGTCTCAAGTGAGCTGCTACCACTGCCATACATTTGGTAAACACCTTAGAGTTTGTGGTGAGACCTAAGGGCAGGGCTCTGAACTGATAATGACTGTCCCCTAGCCAAAAGAGCAGAAATCTTCTGGATCATCTGTTCATCTTGATGAGATAGTACACATCCTGAAGATTGATAGAGCATGTCCAATTGTCCTTGTGTAGAAACAACAGAATGGACTGAACCATGGCCGTTTGGAACTTTGACTTCTTCACAAATTGATTTAGTTTCCTCTGATCCAGAATTGGTCTCAGGTCATCAGTTTACTTTAGCACTAAAAAGAATCCTGAGTAAGTTCCAAATCCGTGGGACTGCCTGGATGATTCTTTTGTCTAGCAGCTTTCAAATGTTTTGAGCTGCTGCCTCCCTCTGACTGAGTGGGAAGTTGAGAACCCTTTTTCGTTTCATTGGGGAATCTGGAAGAATGGTATGAAATAACCTCTGGATATGATTTTTAGTATCCTAGAATCTTCTGTTATTGATGGCCAGGCATCTGGGTACAAAGACAAGCACCCCCAACTGCCTCCAGCATTGAACAGTCAAGCAACCTTTCAGGAGTGTTGAAAGGGTTTATCCGAAAAAGAATCTTGGAAGCCTTGGTTTTGTGGGCCTCCTCAGCTGCAAGGACAGTATCTTTCATTTGAACTCCACCCCTCTGCTCCTCAGGGAGTTATCCCCATGTGAATCTTGGAAAGGACCCGAAGACTTATGGAACCACATTTTTTGGATCCTCTTTGATTCCTGGATAAGGATCATTGAGGGGTAGCAAAGCATGCCCCTATGGCAGACAGGGTCTTCCTATCCTGTTCACTCTGGGAAAGCAGTTCCTTTACAGTAGAGCCAAACAAAGGTATTCCATCAAAAGGAGCATTGAGGAATGAAGACTTGAAAGCCTCCGTAAAGTCTTATAGGCACATCCAGGCATGTCTCCTAATGGCTATGCCTGAACCAGCCACCTGTGAGGTATCCTCTGCAGCATGTGATATTAGTCCCATCAACACATTAGTGATGGATAATAGAGTGGCCAGCTTTGAAGAAGACTTCTTGTAGTCCTCCAAGGACATGGACTCAGAGAGGGATTTGGAAATTCCCTTAGTCAAATCCTGCTGTAATATTGTGAAATGTTCCATGTAATTAAGCGACCGTAAAGCAAAGGGCTTTCTGAATCTTTCCATTGCTCTGGGCTCTCTGTTAGGGGAGTAGACACTGGAACTCTGCTCCACCAGCTCCTCCTGTGTGGTTGCCACCATAACTATAGCATCAACAGGGACTCCTTTGCTCCAGAGTGGCCTGTGTTTAGGTGCTGCAACGAAATTTGTCAGGGAAACCAGGAATGGGTTCTACAGTATCCAGTTCCTTCCACACCCAGTGAGAGACTAGATCTATAATGTCAGCTGCCGGGGAGTCACACAAGATGTAGATGGGCTGGACCCAAAAGCTTCCAGAAAGACTGGCTCCTCTTAGGAAGGGGTATTAGAGGACCATACACCCATTTGCCTGAGAATCTCTAAGATGTCTCTGAAGGAGACAACATCACGTGGAGATCTGGGGAACTCCTCCCCTTCTTCAAAGTCAGTGTCCTCAGAGAGGGAGAGAGACTCCATGGGGGAGTCTATGTGTCTCCTCTTATACGTTCTCTTCCGGGGAACCTCCTCAGTGGGATAATCTGGAGAGGTATCTGAAGAGATTGGAAAGTCTTCAATGAGGACTGTCTGGAAGTAGGATGGGGCTAGCTGTCCCTGTGGAATAGGACTGAGAGGATCAGAGCTCAGACCAGAAGGGGTCTATATCAGATGCACAAAAAGACTTTAGCATGAATGCTCACATGAGCGAAAATGCCGGGAATCAAAACTGTGATTGTGGGGTCATATTACAGTGAGGAGTGGGATATTTGCCCTTTCCTCACTGTAGTGTGACCTCGGAGTTGAAATATATAGTTAGCAGGGGGGTACAGCCCTCCGCAATAGCAAGTTCGATTACCGACATTTTTGCTCATGTGAGCATTCATGGTAAAGTCTTTTTGGTTTTATAATATAGACCTGACCAGAAGGGGTATGTTTGTAGGATCCGAACAAGATAGAATAGTTGAATCTCTCTAATGAATGAAAACTCTCTCCATTACCTCAAAGGCAGAAGGACTGGGAGACGCCATAGCTGGCTGCACCACAGCCACAGCTACCACACCACAACTCTGCCCAGAAATCTGCCTGGAAGGGGGAGTCAGACCCTAGCTGCTCAATGCCGAAACTCCAAGGGGCATGGATGGCTCTAACATCATCAGAATGGAACCTAGCCCCCTGGCCCCAGTCATGATGCTTTGGCTGTGAGACACATCCTTGTCCAAAGGAATTGAGGCTGAACAAGTCAGGGAAACAGTCAGAGTTGAGGATCTAGCTGTCTTCAGATACAACATCCACATTCTTGGGTCTCTTGGATCCAAGGGCACCAAAATCATATGTCAGATTGGAGAAGGAGAGATCACTGCATGAGAAGTAGAAAGGAGGCTCAAGGATCCAATGGGAGATGGGGCCCAGATAATCCATATTTGAATGTGACCTCTGAGGAAATTCCTCATCATCCTATCCACTTTGGCTTCTGAAAGGTTCCTGGAGGACCTGTTGGAAGAAGTGGTGGACTGGGACCATGACTCTCTCCTTGGGGTCACCTGAAGGAAAGGGAAATACAGCTGAGGAGAAAGAGGTTCTACAGTGAACCTGGTGGGGTTTGGGTTCTTGGAGACTTGGTATGAACAACTGTCTGATCCGAAGATGTGGTATCCAACTGTTTCTGTTTCAGATCCAAAGAGGTTAGATTTGATTTCTTTTGGATCTTTTGAGGAGGCTCTGAAGATGGAACGGTCCTTGGAGAGCAGGCTGTAGACCACCTACATGAATCCTTTGGCTCCAAAGTGGGTTTTGAAGATTTAGTGGGGGGTTAAACCCCTGATGCACAGGAAGAAAGTGCTGGCAATTCCTTTAAAATGAACTAATTTCTGTGATTGCTAAGGGTGCTGGAAATAAAGGCTGTGCAAATGAAGCAGTTTGTGTTCAGATGAGATGCTCTAAGGCAGTAGACACACTCTCTGTGGCCATCAGAGTTAGGGGTCTTATATCCACAGGGAGTGCATTTTTTGAAACCTGTTGGTTTCTCTGCCATGATACAATACCTCACCATTATATTAACTAAGGCAGAACAATGGAGAAGGATTTTTTTTTAATTACCAACAATGGCAGGTAAATAGAATACCATCAAAAGCATAGAAAGGAGGAAAAAGTACAAACAATGGTACCAAAAGCATCCTGAGGTAGAAGGTATATTAGAAGAAGAAGAGTATCACAAGGAAAGAACTCAAAAATTCAGCAACTATGTGAGGGAGTTGGGTGAAAAAACTAGGATAGTACAATAGGAGGTTCTAGAAATGAAAATATTAAACTTACAGCAACAGAAAAATGTTTGAAAAGCTCTTTGAGATGGATCTGCATGTGTAGCGATATGGCAGCAAACAAGATCTAAGGTACAGCAGGTTGACTTGGGTATTATGAGTAGAGGAAGGTGCTCAGGAGTTGGATCCAAGATTTTTGTAAATGCAGCAGAGGCAGATCCAAGGTCATATGCAAGACTCAATCGTTGAGTGAATGAAAAAGACAACACCAGATGTAAAATTAAATGTTTCTAAATGATTAGAATAGTTTAACGAAAAATGAGAAACTTACAGAGAAATTACCAGCTGCTGTGTGCTGTGAATTGTCATTTTCACATGCTGTAATCAAATTCTAATGTCAGCATGTGAAGCTTAGATCAGAACAGCAGTTCACAATGGCTAAAACACATATTCATATTAAACAAGCAGCAATTATTTTATATATATAGTCAAGATTGATTGTAATACTAGAACTAATAAGAAGACTAAACCTCTTATGAATTATATACAAATGCACTAAGAATGAAATATCTACTATGTAAGATTAATAAAAGAGCAGTATCAGTAAGTTAAGAAATATATACATACTGTAATCTCTAACAGACAGCTGATGATTAAATAGCTCTTTGATGGGAGATTTTAGAAATACAAATGATATAGAATAAGGTAGAATATTAGTGGGCAAATAAGGCAGAAAAATATATTTAAATAACAAACTGTGTATAGGCAGAAATGTGAATGTATAAGATCTCATATAATTTGCATACAAAATCATATAAAAATATTTGAAAATATCCTGAAAGCTGAAATTTGAAGCTTTGCCATGTGCACTCTGAAGCTTTTTGCATATTGTATGTTATTGGATTCATTAAGATTACCTGGAATAACTCCTTTCACAAGTCAGAGCTGAAATTTGAGTGCTATATTGCTGAATGGGTACATCCATGTTGATAGAAAGTAAAGTAGATTTTTCAAGATGTTTGAATCTAGGAAGGGGAATGGGATTTGAATTAAGCACATTGTAACTTTTTAAATACAATGTAGACTTCAACTTTTTTTACTCCATAGAAACAGCAAGACATTTTCTTTGACCTCAGTAATGTACATATTTTTATGAATTACTTAAAAAAGTTAAGGAATTTTAAATACTTTGATATTTATCATAAAAATAAGTTATATTCTTACCATAACGTTCCATGTGGAGTGTTCATCTCGCCTTTGTTCTTACACACGAGTTCGGAGCCGATCCTCGGCTCCGAGTCGGCCGCATAGCAAAGCTCTGCATCTTAGAGAAGCTCGAGACCAGGCTATATCCCACAATCCTCCCTGCCATTACTCAGATCTAGTTTGCAAGTAAACCAGACCAACCAAAAACCTCAGGTGCTAAGGCTACACACTGCCACAGAACTGAGAGACACTCTCTCACTTAACAAATTAACTAAGGGTAGTGAAATATACCCCATGAGGCAAGAAACAATATACCCGGAAGGGGTTAAGGCATTTCGACCAGACTCTAGTCCTACTCGTTCTTCCAAACATGTGAGGGAGGGAAGGGAGGGAATGTAAGAACAAAGGCGAGATGAACACTCCACATGGAACATTATGGTAAGAACATAACTTCTTTATGTGAGAGTGTTCAATCTCGCCGTTTGTTCTTACACACGGGTAGCATCCCTAGCTCCATCACCCCGAGTGACTCATGGAAGAACGTTCCTAAGCACAGTGGAACCAAAAGATGTCCTGTCTTTGGAGGCTTTGTCAACCCTATAATGAGCGATGAAAGTATGTGGTTTAGACCACGTGGCTGCTGCACAAATCGTGTCCAAAGCCAAAGAAGTGGAAACGGATCTGGTAGAATGGCCCTTAGGTTTGGCAGGTAGGGCCTGATTCGACTTAGAATATACAAAGGCTATACAATCAGTAAGCCATTTAGATAGTGTACGTTTTGTAACTGCCATGCCCTTTTTATTGTCTGCAAACGCGACAAAAAGCTGATCTGTTTTCCTGTAATCTTTAGTCCTATCCAAATAAAATCTTAGCAGTCTGTGGACATCCAACTTGTGCAGCATATACTCCAACTTGCCGGTATGGTTCTTGAAAAAGGTAGGGAGTTCTATGGACTGGTTAATATTCGTGACAGAACATACCTTAGGAAGGAAAGACAGATTTGTTCGCAAGGAGACTATCTGGGTGGAAAATTAAGTAAGGCGGCCTGACTGATAGTGCTTGCAGCTCTGAAACTCTTCGAGCTGAAGTAACAGCTATGAGAAAAAGTGTCTTCCACGACAAGAACTTCAGGAGGCAAGAAGAGGCTGGTTCAAAGGGCGGCAACATTAGTTGTGACAATAATAAATTTAAATTCCAAGGGAATAAAGGGTCTCTGACGGGCGGTCGAAGATGGAAGGATCCTTTCATAAAAGCCTTACAAAGCCTGTGGGACATAATAGGAGAACTGTCCTCACCAACATGGTAGTTGGATATGGCCGCCAACTGTACTCTTAGTGTGGAAGTAGAGGCTCCTTTGTGAAAAAGGATAGATAGAAATTCTAGAACTTTATGTAAAGGAGCTACTAGGGGGTCCAAGTGTTGGCTAGATGCCCAGTATACAAAGCGTTTCCATTTACTTCTGTAGAGTTTTGTAGTGAAAGCATTATGAGAGGCAACCAGAATGCGTTGAACTGCCGGAGAAAGTAAATCAGACCTGGCTAGGCAGGGAAGTGGAGCAGCCAAGCTGCTAGTTTGAGGGATAGAAGAGACGGGTGAGGAACTCCCAACGAATGGGTCAGTAGATCTGGTACTGGGTCCAGGATCCACGGTTCCTCTGTTTGATGGGCTCGAAGAAAGGGGAACCATATCTGTCGAGGCCAGAATGGGGCTATGAGTATAACTGTCCTTTCCAGATTCCTGGCTTTCTGAAGAAATTTGGGAATCAAGGGGGTAGGTGGAAATGCATATAGGAGACCCGGGGGCCAATCGTGTATCAGTGCGTCCCTGGGGACATCCCCCGGAGGGGGTAGAAGGGCAAAATAGCTTCTGCATTTGGTATTCATCGAGGAAGCAAATAGATTGCAGCAAGGCTGGGCCCATCTGCGGAAAATTCTTTCCGCCACCTGTGGCTTGAGGGACCACTCGTGAGGTAACAGGATGGCTCTGCTCAACCTGTCCGCAATGACGTTGGATGATCCCGGGATGTGCGTTGCTATCAGAAAGCGACCCGTGGACTCTGCCCATTGCCAAATTCTCATGGCCTCTCTGCATAATGGGTAAGATCTGGTTCCCCCCTGTTTGTTATGTATCAGACTACAGACATGTTGTCTGTCTGAACTGCTACTGCTCCTAGAGGTAGGAGGGTTTGAAAGTGTTGCAACGCCAGGAACACCGCCCTCATTTCCAGAACATTTATGTGCAGGTTGTACTCAATGCTGGACCATTCCCCTTGGACTGTTCTTCCCTGAAATAGTCCCCCCCCATCCTATCAGAGAAGCGTCCATGGTTATCATGGCCGTCGGATTGGGTAGAACAAATGGATGACCCATAGTGAGATCCTGACTGTACACCCACCATGAGAGGTCTCGTTTGCAAGAATCTGTTATCAGAATCTCGTGCGCTAGGGGTAACTGCTGGAACGACCACTGCATGAACAGCAGCCATTGGAGGAGCCTCATGTGCAATCTCCCCATAGGAACTGCAATCAGGGACACTGCCATGAGTCCCAAAACCTTCAACACTAGTTTGGCCGGGGCTTTCCTGCATTGCAGTAGAAGAAGAACCTGTTCCTTGAGTGATGAAGCCCTTATTGGAGGGAGCTTTGCCAGTGTTAAACGTGTATCTAGGTCTGCTCCGATGAATGAAATATGCTGTGAGGGCAGTAAGGCAGATTTTTTGAAGTTTATGGAAATCCCTAGGTGGGAACAAAGGTTGACTGTGTAGTCTCTGGCTTGTATGAGGCGATGCTCAGTGGTGGCAGTGAGGAGCCAGTCATCCAGATAGGGAAAAACCCAGAATCCTAGACGTCTCAAGTGAGACGCTACCACTGCCATGCATTTGGTGAATACCCTGGGGGATGAGGTGAGCCCAAAGGGCAGGGCTCAAAATTGAAAGTGACTGGCTCCCAGCTGGAAGCGCAGGTGATCTCTGGATGGTCTGGCCATTTTGATGTGGTAGTATGCGTCCTTGAGATCTATCGAGCACATCCAGTCATCCTTCTGTAAAAATGGAAGGATCGATTGAAGCGTGACCATCCAGAACTTTTCCTTCTTCACGAAGGTGTTGAGATTGCTGAGATCCAAAATCGGTCTCCAGTCCCCTGTCTTTTTTGGAACTAAAAAGAACCTTGAGTAAGTTCCGGATCCTCTTTGGTCCACCGGGACTGGTTGGATGACTCTTTTTTCGAGCAGCTTTGAAATTTCTATTGCTGCTGGGCCTCACAGATGGGGTGGCACATCTGGAAACCTTCTTTGTTGGGGAGGAGTTGATACGAAGGGGATTTTGTATCCTCTGGTTACAATGCTTTTTACCCAAGAGTCCGAGGTAAGAGTTAGCCAGGCCTGTGGGTATAAAGCCAAGCGACCCCCGACTGCCTCCAGAGCAGGACAGTCAGGCCCCCGTTCAGGAGTGCTGGAAAGGCTTACCAGGGACAGGATCCCTGTCACCTTGGTTCTGTGGACCCCCTCTGCCGCCGGGGCGACGTCTTCCATTTCTATCCCCCTCTGCCTCTGGGGGGGGGGGCATCACTCTGTGTGGCCTGAAAAGATCCCTGAGTTTTACGGAACCACATTTTTCCACCTCATTGCCCTTTGGGGTACGGTATAGTTGTAGCGGAAAAACGGACTCCGACAACAGAGTCTTTCCTTCTTGCTCACACTGAGTTAGTGTCTCCTTCACTTTGGGCCCAAAGAGAGTGGCACCATCAAAGGGGGCGTTGGCGAAGGAAGACTTGAAGGCTTCCGCAAATGAGCACAGCCGCATCCAGGATTGTCTTCGTAGAGCAATCGCTGAAGCTGCAGCTCTACTCGATCCTTCAGCCGCATACGAGATGAGCCTCATGGATGAGTTCACTATGGAGGTAAGGGTGTTAAGCTGTGTTGTTACCTTATCTGAAACAGCAGCATCTGTGTTACCCTGAAGGGTATCTCCCAGCTCCTTTATGAGATCCCTCTGCAGACGTGTAAAATGTGTCAAATAGTTTAGTGAACGCATGGAAAAAGTCGCTGAACTAAAAACGCGCCTCCCATATCTGTCCATAGTCCTAGAATCCTTATTAGGAGGATGAACAGAAGAGGAAGACTCAGACATCTCCTTTTTAGTGGCTGCCGCCACCACCATAGCGTCGACCAGAACTCCCTTGGTGAGATAAACCTTGTCCTGGGGGGCAGTGATAAATTTGCTCAGTTTTCGAGGGACTGGTTCCACTGTGTCCGGTGTCTCCCACACCCTTTGAGCAATTAAATCCATTAACTCATCAAAGGGCAGAGTAACCAGGAGGTAGAAGGTTGAGCACCAAAAGCCTTCAGCAGCACCGACTCATCCTCAATGGGGGCTAGGGACTGCCAATCACCCCTCTGTTTTAAAATCTTCAAGATGTCCGCAAATGAGACATCCTCAGAGGGGGATTTTGGGGACCCCTCTGCCTCATCCAAGTCAGTGTCAGATGTTAGAGATTCCTGCGGGGAATCTAAGTGCCTCCTCTTGCACAGTCTTTTCCTCGGAACCTCATCGGAGGGGTCTTCCGGTGAGGCCTCCGAGGAACAGGGGGCACCCTCTGGGGGTGGCTGAGGCAATGGTGCTCTACGCTTTGGATGGGTCGTGGGGGCAGAAACAGAGAGCGGCCCCTTAGGGGAGGGAGAAGATGCCTCCGATGAAGTGGTTGTCTGTGCAGACAAAACCTTCCTCATAAGGTCAAAAACCCCTGAACCCCAGGCCGAGGACTCCTCCGGTTCCGAAGAACATGGAAGCATCCCAGACACGGTGGCCCATTGGCCCCAACCCCGAGGACGGAGCAGAGCCAATCTGCGCCGAGGCCCCGAGAGAGAGAGTCGGCACCGAAAGGTCGGTACGACTCTCGGTCCCGGAACAGAGGAGAGATCGTCGGCTCCGCGACTCACCTACAGGTTCCGAAGGAGTCAAAGTCAATGGTGTCGATCGTGCAATGGACGGTTTCGGCACCGATGGCTCCACTATCATCGGCTCATCCTCTCCTGGCTCCGAAGACTGGATGGGTCTCGAAGGAGGACCTGTTGGAGATAAAGGGAGGCCTTCTAGTTTCGACACCAATTGGGAGGAAACTGCAATCAACTTGGAAAGGGCCATGTTCTCCATAAGTTTCTGCACAAAACGATCCACATCTGTATCGGATAACGGTCTGGAAGATCGGGTCGAAGGGGCCGAAGATGGCACTGACCAAAGAATGGACGGTGGCGGTAGCTCAGACACCGGTTCCAAGACCTGGGGCTCAGTGAAAGACAAACGTTCGACGCTCGGCCCCGAAGTCTGTGGAACCGGCGAATGAACCTTCGAAGATGAACTCGGAGCCGATGACATGGGCTCCGACATCTTCGACCCCTTTGAGGACTTAGAAGCCTGGTCCGATTTGTCCAAAGCCTCCTGGAAGGCAGGCTTAAGTAGTCCCCTATCTATAAGTTTCCTGCGTCTATCTGTCATGACCCTCCCGCTGAAGGAATGGCATATAGTGCAATCCTCTTGTAGGTGGAGAGGGCCAAGACAGTAGACGCAGGAAGTGTGGTTGCCAGTGATGGACATTTTCTGTCCACACTGACATCTTTTAAAGCTGGATTTGGCTTTTTCTGACATAACCGGTAGAAGTAAGACACTCTACTATGAAAAATTTTAAGACACTAGCTATAATAACTAATAACTATTAAGTAAATATATATATATATATATATATATATATATATATATATATATGGGTCTACTTCGAATAACCGAACCGCCACTTCACCGAAACCCAGAAGATCGAGACGGAATGACCGAACAGGTAGGTGATCGAAAAGGCGATATTCCGACAGCCGAAAGACCGACAACGGCAACGTGTGAGCGCGATCCAGTAAGTGTGCGATAGTGACGGATTTAGGATTGGGGAGCGGACAGGTAAGTGTACGATAGTGAGGGATTTTAGGTTAGGGTGTGGGAAAGGTGACTGTGCGGTAGTGTCGGACTTAGGGTTCCGGTAAGGTAAGTCTGTGATAGTGACAGAGTGTAGTGTAGGGAAGGGTTAAGTGTGTTAGGGTTAGTATGTGGGTGGAGTGAGTGTGCGATAGTGACGGGCTTAATGTTTTAGGGTGGGTTAAGTGAGTTAGGGTTAGGGTGCAGGTAGGGTAAGTGTGCGATAGTGACGGTGTTGAGGTTTAGGGGTGGGTTAAGTGAGTTAGGGTTAGGGTGCAGGTTGGGTAAGTGTGCGGTAGTGTCAGACGTTAGGGTTTGGGTTTAAGGTTAGTGGATATGATATTGTGTGCAATGTGTAGTTTACGTTTTTTGTGTCAGTGTAATGGTGTTCGGTTTTTTGAGTTGTTGGTGTTTGTCGGTGTTGTGTGTTTTCGGTTGTTTGGGGTCGGTAAATTGTGTGTCGGTGAATCGGAAGTTCGGTTATACAAAGTAGACCCATATATATATATATATATATATATATATATATATATATATATATATATATATAAGTATTGCTATAAGTGGGGAAAAAGGAGGTAGGCCACAAAAGGGGACCTATAAAAATATGACAGGATTAATTGTAATAACACACACACACACTAGCACTATATCAAAAACTAACTTTAAGAACTTTTTAAACAAGAAAGATAAGAATCTTATCTGTAATATAACAAAAATCTATCTGGTCCGAGCTCTCGTCGATGTGATCCGTTGCAGCGGCAAACTAGATCTGAGTAATGGCAGGGAGGATTGTGGGATATAGCCTGGTCTCAAGCTTCTCTAAGATGCAGAGCTTTGCTATGCGGCCGACTCGGAGCCGAGGATCGACTCCGAACCCGTGTGTAAGAACAAACGGCGAGATTGAACACTCTCACATTGAGTGTTTAACAATTTTAAGATATAGACACTTGTATTTTTAAAATTAATTAAAAGCTTTTGTTAGATTTGTAAAATACGTCTACATTTTTAGCATGATAAATACGTATGTGCATTGATTTTCTTTTTGCATAATAGTTTAGTATGATAACATTACCTATCACCTGTAATTTTACAGATATTTTTACATCTTCATATCCTACTCTGTTCTACTTATTTATTTAGAGATTTAGTTATAATAATGTTGGATGAGTAAATAATTTATGAATAGTTAATTAATAATTTATGCTATTATATAAATAGGTATATGGTACACTATTTTTGCGTTATTTAATATTTGTGATTAATAGAAGAGGATTGTTAAATTTGTATGGGGGGAATGGTTTTAAATGGCAAAATATATAACTAAATAAGAAGTTATGTACCTACCATAACGTTCCATGTTAGTTGTCTTCTCTCGCCTTCTTTCTTGCTTGATGGGTTCGGAGCCGATCCTCGGCTCCGACTCAGCACTTTGCTAAGCTCGAGAGTCACTTTTACCAGCTCGAGGCAGCCCCATATCCCATGATGCAAGGCGGTAAGTACCCAGATCTCGTTTGTTGTATATAGGCAATAACACCTAGCATAAAAAACTTCCCAAAAGGAAGAAGAAGGAGAGAAAAAGCCTGAAGGATGGTTTTGGAGGACCAGTACTGTATGGTCTTAAGAAGCATTCTTCCATGTAGAGAGAAAAGGTCTGTCCAGGCCAGGGGGAAGGTCGCAAGAAAGAAGGCGAGAGAAGACAACTAACATGGAACGTTATGGTAGGTACATAACTTCTCAATGTTAAGTTGTCAATCTCGCCTTCATTCTTGCTTGATGGGATCGCGTCCCTAGCACCTCTATCCTGGGTGGCTCAATGGAACAGACTCTTGAGAACTGTAGAGCCAAAACTGACTCTGTCCCTGGAGGCCAAATCCAATTTGTAATGAGAAACAAAGGTATGAGGAGTGGCCCAAGTGGCTGCTGCACAAATAGTGTCTAATGGAAGTCTAGCTTGAAAAGCTGTGGAAGTGGCTAAGCTTCTGGTTGAATGCGCTTTAGGTTTCGAGCACAGCTGTTTTCCCCTGAGCTGATAAATTTCAGAGATGACAGAAGAAAGCCATCTAGATAAGGTCACTTTTGAGACAGGAAGGTCTTTTTTGTTATCAGCATAAGAAACAAAGAGCTGATCGGATTTCCTGAATTGTTTTGTTCTGTCCAAATAATATCTGAGTTGGCGGTGAACATCAAGATAATGTAACTTTTGTTCCGATCTGTTTGAGTAGTTTGGGAAAAATACAGGAAGATCAATAGCCTGATTCAAATTACTCTTTGAGGCGACCTTAGGCAAAAAGGTCGGATTAGTTCTCAATGATACTCTGTCTTTGTGGAAGACTAAATAGGGGGGGGCGAACAGAGAGAGCATGAAGTTCAGATACCCTCCTAGCCGATGTAATAGCAACCAGGAATAAAGTTTTCCATGAAAGAAATTTCAGGGAACATGAAACAGCTGGCTCGAAGGGAGGAAGAATCAAGGATGTCAGCACTAAATTTAGGTCCCATTGAGGAGGAGGACTCCTGATTGGAGGTTTCAGGAGAAAAATTCCTTTTAAGAAGGCTCTACAAAGCCTGTGGGACATAATGTTGTGATCTACGAACCCGACATGAAAGTTCGAGATAGCAGCCAACTGAACTTTGACCGTGGAAGAAGAGGAGCCCGCGTGAAAGATTTCCGCTAAGAAATCCAAAACTGCTTGTACTGGAGCAGTAAAGGGATCAAAATTTTTTGCTTTTGCCCAACAAGAAAAGCGTTTCCATTTGCTAGTATAAATCCTCCTAGTAGAGGATTTTAAGGAAGCTACTATGATGTCTCTAACAGGATTAGAGATCATAGGAAGCCTGGCTAAGGAAGGAAGTGGAGCAACCATGCTGTGAGGTTGAGAGAAGGGATAGACCGGTGCAGCTGACCCGATTGGTGAATCAGAAGGTCTGGTACTGGGTCCAGATGCCACGGCTGCACCAAAAGGTGACGATGAAGGAACGGAAACCAAATCTGTCGAGGCCAATAGGGAGCAATGAGAATCATTTTGGCTCTCAAAACGGTGGCTTTCTGGAGTACTTGTGGAATCAGCGGAAAAGGAGGAAAGGCATAAAGAAGTCCCTGGGGCCAATCTTGGGTTAGAGCGTCTCTGGGGGGATGGCCTGGCAGTGGGAAGAGAGAGAAGAAGTCTGGGCATTTGCTGTTTTGGGGAGTAGCAAAAAGATCGCAACATGGGCGGCCCCATTCTAGAAAAATCTCCTCCACTATAGATTGTTTGAGAGACCACTCGTGAGGCATGAGAATAGCTCTGCTCAATCTGTCCGCTAAAATGTTGGTTTTCCCAGGGATATGCGTTGCTACCAGAAACCGATGAGAGGAGATCGCCCATTGCCAAAGTCTGAGAGCTTCTCGACACAAGGGGTAGGACTTGGTTCTGTCCTGTTTGTTGATATACCATACTACAGACATGTTGTCTGTGTGGACTGCAATTGTTCCCAAGGGAAGAAAGTCGTTGAGGGCTTGCAACGTTAAAAGCACTGCTCTCATCTCTAGGACATTTATGTGCAGGTGGTATTCGAACGGTTGCCACGTCCCATGAACCATCCTGCCCTGATAATGACCCCCCCACCCGATCAGGGAGGCGTCCGTAGTGACAGTGGCTACCGGGGCTGGGGGTACAAAGGGTCTGCCTTGGTGAATCTGGGGAGAAGTAATCCACCATGAAAGATGATTCCTGCAAATTTGTGTCACCAGTATTTGGTGGCGCATCGGAAGTTGTTGGTAAGACCACTGAGTGAACAACATCCACTGAAGCAGGCGCATATAGAAGCGGGCCAGGGGAAGAAGGGTAATGGCTGCAGCGATGAGGCCCAACACCTTTAAAACCATTCTGGCTTGTACTTTCTTGCTGGCTAGGATGATCCTCACGTGACTTTGTATATCTGAGATTCTTTGGTCTGTGAGGGTAGCTGACATCCGAACAGTGTTTAAGTTTGCGCCTATGAAAGTAATAGACTGGCAGGGCAATAAGGAGGATTTTTCGTAGTTGATCGAAATTCCCAACTGAGTGCAAAGATTTATTGTGTAATCCCAGGCTTGAAGAAGTTGATGCCTGGTGGTGGCTGAAAGGAGCCAGTCGTCGAGATACGGAAACACCTGGAATCCTTGACGTCTCAGGTGAGCCGTGACCACTGCCATACATTTGGTGAACACTCTGTGAGACCAAAGGGCAGGGCTCTGAATTGGAAATGACTGGACCCCAGCCGAAAGCGGAGAAACCTTCTGGAGCGTCTGTGAATTTTTATGTGATAGTACGCATCCTGAAGATCTATTGAGCACATCCAGTTGTCCTTCTCTAGGAAGGGCAAAATTGACTGAAGTGTGACCATTCGGAATCTTGTCTTTGTCACAGACTTGTTGAGTCTGCTGAGATCCAATATTGGTCTCCAGTCTCCCGTCTTTTTGGGGACCAAAAAGAACCTTGAGTAGATTCCGGACTCTGAATGGTCTGTTGTAACTGGCTGAATGGCTCTTTTTTGTAGAAGTTTTAATACTTCTAACTCTGCAATTTCCCTTAGACCGGGTGGTACATCTGGAAGGGAATTAGAGTGAGAGAAAGGACTTTCCTCGAAAGGAATTTTGTAACCCTCGGATATGATCGACTGTACCCATCTGTCTTGAGTGAGGGAACGCCAGGCTTCTGGGTACAGCGATAGTCTTCCCCCGACTGCCTCCAAGGATGGACAGTTGGGCAACATCTCAGGGATGCTGAAAGGGCTTGTCAGAGAGAGGCTGTCTGCTTCCCTGGTTTTGTGGACCCCCTCTGCCTCTAGAGCGACGTCTGTTATTGTTACCCCCTCTGCCTCTAGGGGTAAACTGACCACGTGTATCCGGCGTGACTCCTTGGGATTTGCGGAACCACATTTTGCCACCCTTCTGTCCTTTAGGGTAAGGTCTAGAAGGGGTGGAAAAACAGACCCCTACGGCAGAAAGAGTCTTGCCGTCCTGCTCACACCTGGTCAATGTATCCTTCACTTGAGGGCCAAACAAAGCTGACCCATCAAAGGGAGAGTTTGTGAAGGACGCCTTAAAGGGATCTGCAAAATTACAGAGCCGCATCCAGGCTTGGCGTCTAAGAGCCACACCTGTACCTGCGGCCCTACTCGCTCCATCTGCTGCATATGATATCAGTCGCATGGAGGAGTTAGCAATAGAATTAAGGGTTCCTAGCTGTGAAGCAATTTTTTCTTGAGCCCCTGCAGCTGTGTGATCCTGTACTACTTCACCTAGCTCCTTAAGGATGTCCATTTGGAGTCTGGTGAAGTGACATAAGTAGTTCAGCGAGCGCATAGCAAAGGTAGCTGAAGAGAACATCCGCTTACCATATCTATCCATGGTCCTAGAGTCCTTATTAGGAGGATGGACAGGTACGGAAGGATCTGCAAGTTCCTTCTTAGTGGCAGCCGCCACCACCATGGCATCAGCAGGGACACCTTTCTTAAGGAATTGCTTATCCGAAGGGGCAGTAATAAATTTAGACGGCCTCCTAGGAACTGGCTCTACAGAGTCAGGAGCAGCCCAAGCCTTTCGAGCAATAACCTGCATAAGGGGGTCGAAAGGCGGAGAAACCCAGGAGGTGGAGGGCCGAGATCCAAACGCCTCTAGGTATACCGACTCATCCTCAGAGGGATTATTGGAGGGCCAGTTTCCCCTCTGTTTAAGGAGTTCTAGGATGTCTGAAAAGGAGACATCCTAAGAGGGGGATCTTGGGGATCCCTCCGACTCATCTAAGTCAGTATCTGAAGTGATAGACTCAGGGGAGTCTATGTGTTTCCTCTTACAAGTCCTCTTGCGCGGAGGCTCCCCTTACTGATCAGGAGAATCCTCGGAAGAGGGGGTTCTTCCCAGTGGGGAAACCTGAGGCGGAGGATCTCTGGGTCCGGGAGCAAGAGAGATGGCAGAGATATTGACAGGCACCGTAGAGGGAGGAGCTAAGGGAACAGACTGCTGGCTGAGTCCAGTGGCCAGCACACTCTTCATCACCTCGGCTCCCTCCCAGGGAGGTCCGAGAGAACCCGTTCAAGAAACCGGAACTCCAGGGCCCACCGAAGGGAAGGCTCGAGGCAGATGTCGGAGCCGAGCTCACCAAGGCCGAGGCTCCAAGGGGAAGAGTGGGGTCGGACAAGGGTCCGATGCCACTCACCCCCTCAGAGGAGACCAGGTAAGCCCGACCACCGAATCCCTCTAAGGAAGGTCTCGAAGAGGAGATAAGAGTAGATGCTGAGGGAGCAGAAGGGGGGGTATCTGCCCCTCAGCCATAGCAGAAACTATTCCTGAAGACTCCAGCTCCAAACTCTGAGGTAGAGTCGAAGGAGGAACTGCAAGAGGGTGTGGACTAATAGTCGTCTGTTGAGACGGACTATGTAGCATCTGGGCCAGTGCCTGTGATTTCAATAATCTACTGACCACCCTCTCTAAATCATGGTCAGAAAGCCTGGATGACCTAGATGATCTGCTCCGATGGCTCCGTTCCGAGAGGAGAGGTGAGGCCAGAGCCGAAAGTATCGGTTCCAAGGAAGGGGACCTGGACCTCTTCCTCGAAGGAACCATCGGAGCCGACGAAACCATAGATGCAGTCGGAGCCAAGGACTTTTCGGCACCGACAGAAGGTCTCGATGCATCGGCTCCGGCCGGAGCCGATACAGACATAAAAGTAAGGGTGTCGAAGCCGGTCAGCGCCGACACCGAAGCCTGAGCCACATGGTGGTCGGAACCAGTCGGAGCCAACACCGATGTGACTGAACCAGTATCGGCACCGATAGCCATCGGTGCCGAAGGTTTATGCAAACCAGGATCGGCTCCAGCCGGAGCCGATCTCGACTCAGAAAGAGTCGGAACCGAGGCCACAGGCTTAGACACAGAAGCCTGGGCCTTGGAAGACTTGGAAGTCTTGCTCGGAGCCGACTTAGCCGGAGAGCCCTCCGGTTTAAGAAGACCCCTTAAAATCAATTTATTTCCCCTCTCCTGCAGGACTCTCTGGCTAAAGGAATGACAAATCTATCGCACAGGAGTCCTGCAGGTGGAGAGGTCCCAGGCAGTATAAGCAAGAAGTGTGACCGTCTATCAGAGACATCTTCTGACAGCATGAGTCACACTTCTTAAAGCCTGAGACCCTTTCTTTGGACATAGTTGCAGAAAACACACACAACACAGACCTAAAGAACAAGTTATCCCAAAAAAAAATATTGATAATTAACCTCTCACACACACACACACACACACACACACACACACACACACACACACACACACACACACACACACACACACACCCTAACAAGGAGGGGGATGGGAGGGGAGAAGGCCTGACTAAAAAAATTAAGGAGTGAGGGAAAATTTAGTCAGAAAAGGGCTTAATATAAACTAAAAATGTTAAATATAAAGTTTAAAGTGAAAAAAGGGGCTAAAATAGTATATATAAAACACTTACCAGGAGCTGGTAAAAGGAGGACCTCATCAGCGAAGCGGCAAACGAGATCTGGGTACTTACCGCCTTGCATCATGGGATATGGGGCTGCCTCGAGCTGGTAAAAGTGACTCTCGAGCTTAGCAAAGTGCCGAGTCGAAGCTGAGGATCGGCTCCGAACCCATCAAGCAAGAATGAAGGCGAGATTGACAACTTAACATTTAATAGTTTCTTATGATTTTAACTTGTATATAGAATTATTTAATTATTTGTAAGTCATGGTACCTTATGGCTAGTTTTTTTTTATGAATTTTTAGGTACTTGTAGGTAGACAGATAGTACAGTAGTTTGTCTATTTGATAGGCAAACGAGGAAATTTGGTATCCATGGTAGGTTGTGTAGTTACTAATATATACAGTTACAGATGTAGACTTGTTTCTGAATTTATTTATGAGTTTTAGTAGTTATGCTTGTAGAAAGAAAAAGCTAAGCTAAAAAAAAATATGGAATGTTAAAATAGTGCTGGAGGAATGCATCAGAGTCATATACACAATTACATTAATATGGTGGATAAATGTGTCATATTATCTTTTAAAATAATTTTTAATACACAGTATGGATAGATTTAATCTATTATCTATTAATGTAAATGGATTAAATAATGGCAACAAAAGGAAATAATTGACATATCTAAAATTAAACAGAGAAGCCATTATATTCTTGCAAGAGACTGACTTGATAAATAAAGATATACAATATTTAAATAAAAAAAATATGTACTTACTATAATGTTCCATCTGTGTTGTCCATTTTCATTCTTCCTCAACCATTGGGTTTGGATCTGAGGCCGTTACTATAGCTCATGGCCAATTGAAACTCTCGAGCTCCTCCCAACCCATAATGCACCAACTCCTAACATACCTCAGATCTTGTTTGCTAGATGACATAAATAATAAATATTTGAATAATATTCCTAACAAAGAAACCCAGTATCTGGAGCTCCATATAAGAAACAGTGGTGTCTTAGTAGCATCTCATTATTCTAGAAGTCCATGATGACAAAGGTTGGGGGTTGGTGGGTGGGAGGTTGAGGAAGAATGAAAATGGACAACACAGATGGAACGTTATGGTAAGTACACAACTTCTTTATCTGATGTTGACAATTTTCATTTATTCCTCAACCACTGGGACAGAGTCCCCACCTACCTGATACCCCGGGCGTACACTAATGAAGGATGATCCTCAGCATGGTTGAACCAAAGGTTGCTCTTCCCCTTGAGACCAGATCCAATTTGTAATGAGTAATAAAGGTATGAGGATTAGCCCAAGTAGCAGCTGCACATATGTCATCTATGCAATGGTTGGACAAAATACTGACAAGGTTCCCATAGATCTCGTAGAGTGAGCTCTTAAAGGTTTCAGCAATGAAATGCCTGATTTATTATAGATAAAGGCTATGCAATCTGTAATCCATCTTGCCAATGGGACCTTTGTTACAGATTTGCCCTATTTGTTATTTGCAAAAGATAAGCATAATTGATCAGATTTTCTAATTTATTTTGCTCTGTATAAATATAAATGCAGCTTTATATGAATGTCAAGTAAATGTACCATGTATTTGTTTTCAATTTTGGGAAGAAAACGGGCAAGTTAATAGATTGATTGATATTGAATTCTGACACCACCTTAGGAAGAGAGGGTTAGTTCATAATATCACCCTTTCCTTATGGAAAATCGAGTAAGGAGGTTTAAAGGATAATGCTTCATGTTCTGAAATTCTCCTGGCAGAGGTAATAGCCACTAGAAATAAGGTCTTCCAGGTCAAAACTGTAAGATCACATTTTGCAGCTTGTTCAAAGGGGGAATTGATTAAGGCCTGCAGAACAAGGTTCAAATCCCATGGAGGAGTAGGATTTTTGTAAGGTGGTCTAAGTAAAATAGTACCTCTTAGAAAGGCTTTGCATATCTTGGCAGAAGCTAGGGAGGAATTGTCAACTCCTATACAGAAGTTAGAGATTGCTGACAATTGAACTTTAATAGTAGAGGAACTAGCTCTTTCATTAAAAATTTCTCCCCAAAACTCTAGTACACTGCGTGCAGGAGCTGCAAAGGGATCAACATGTTTTTTATGTGCCCAACAAACAAACCTTTTTCACTTACTCTTGTAGATTTTCCTAGTGGAAGCTTTATGGGAAAACAAAAGAATATGATGAACAGGGGATGACAGCATAGGTTGTCTGGTTATTAGTGGAACTGGAGAAACCATGCTGTTAGCTTGAGGTCTAAGATGTCCAGGTGAATCATGCTTATTGGGTGAGACAGTAGGTCTGGAATTGGATCCAGAATCTAAGGTGGGTAAAGAAGATGAGGCCAAAGGAAGGGGAACCAAACCTGTCAAGGCCAGTACGGTGCAATGAAGATGACTTGCTCTTCAACCTTGCAGCTTTCTGTAGGAATTTGGGAATAAATGGGGTGGTGGATAAGCATAGAGAAGACTGGAGGGCCAATTGTGAGCCAGAGCATCCCTCAGTGATTCCCACAATGGGGGGGATTATGGCAAAGAAGCTGCTGACTTTGTTGTTTAGGGGACATACAAAAAGATTGCAACAAAGCTAGCCCCATTGATGGAAAATTGCCTCCTTTACTTTTCTGTTGAGAGACCACTCTTGAGGTAGAATAATGGACCTGTTCAATTTGTCTGCTATCATAATGGACTTCCCCAAAATGTGCATTGCTATCAGAAAGCGGATGGATGAGATCGCCCATTGCCACACTCTGAGGGCTTCTCAACACAAGGGATAAGACCTGATTCCTCTTTGTTTGTTGGTGTACCAAACTAGTGACATATTGTCTATCTGAATCGAAATTGTTCCCAGAGGTAGAGTATTCTGAAAAGCTTAGAATGCTAAAAGCAGAACATTTATATGCAAATTGGCTTCTTCGGGGGACCAAGTGCCTTAGACTGTTTTCCAAAGGAAATGCCCCCCCCCCCCCAATCTAGGATGTGTCTGTAGTCACTATGGCTTTGGGTTGAGGGAGAATGAACGGATGGCCTTGCAAAAGCTGGTCTGACTTTATCCACCACCAAAGGTACTTCTTGCACGTCTGTGTGATCCTTATTTGAAGTGACATCCTCTAATAATGACATAACCACTGGGATGCTAGCATCCACTGAAGAATTTTCATATGATATCTTGCCAAGGGAGCAAGAATTATGGCTGTTGACATTGACCTCAAGGCTTGAAGAATTAATTGAGCTGGTATTTTGGTTTTATGAATAATTTTTGCTACCTGGAATCTTAAAGTTTGTACTCTGTTAAGGGGAAGTGAGGCTATCACATATACTGTATTGTAATGTGCTCTTGTAAATTCCAGTGTTTGAGACGGATGCATCTGAGATTTGATGTGGTTCATTGTGAGTCCCAGCAGGGAGCAAGTTTGCAGTACCTGGTCTCTTGCTATTATGAGTAGATGCCTGGTTGGAGCGGTAATGAGACAGTCATCTAAATATGGAAATACCAAGAATCCCTGTAGTCTCAACTGAGCTGCCACCGTTACCAGGGATTTGGTGAACACCCTGAGGGCTGTGGTGAGACTAAAGGGCAGAGCTCTGAACTGGAAATGACTGACTTCCAGTCAGCAGCATAAGAACCTTCTGGACCACCTGTTCATTTTTATGTGATAGTACATATCTTGAAAGTCTACTGAGCACATCCAATCATCCTTGCCTAGAAAAGGTAGGATGTACTGAGCCACTACCATTCAAAACTTTTGCGTGTCGAACTGACTTGCTCAAGTTGCTGAGATCCAGAACTGGTCTCCAGTCCCCTATTTTCTTTGGCACAAAAAATAATCTTGAATACTTGAGTAATTTCTGGATCGTTTCTGGTTTGGTGGGACTTCTTGGATGACTCTTTTTTTCTAGCAGCTTTTGTATTTCTAGTGCTGCTGCTTTCCTCTGATAGGGTGGAACATCGGGAAACTTTTGTGAGAATGGAGGTGGAAGAAAAAAGGGGAATTATATAACCTCTGGAAATAATCCTTTGCACCCATGTGTCTTTTGTTATATCTAGACAGGCTCTCTGGTGCAGGGATAAATGACACCCGATTGTCTCCAGAGGGGAGCAATAGTAGGGTCTGTCAGAGAAGAAATCTCTAGACCCTTGGTTTTGCAGACC
Organism: Protopterus annectens; assembly: GCF_019279795.1. Taxonomy (NCBI): domain Eukaryota; kingdom Metazoa; phylum Chordata; order Ceratodontiformes; family Protopteridae; genus Protopterus; species Protopterus annectens. The sequence goes on from NC_056727.1 coordinate 947,895,422, forward strand.
GCCTCTGCCACGAGGGTGGCATCTTTCATTATTATTCCTTCCTCTGCCTCTGGGGGAACCATCTCCATGTAGATCTTGGAAAGAACCCTGAGATTTTTTTGAGCCACATTTTCCGTCTCCCCCCTCGTTTGTGGGGGGGGGGGACTTACTCCTGCAAGCAGAGAGGGTCTTTCCATCCTTCTTGTACCTGGAGAGTGTGTCCTTCACTTTCAGGAAAGAAAGAGCCATCAAAGGCAGCATTGAAAAAAGAAGACTTGAAGGGCTCTGCAAAATCGCAGAAGCACATCCAGGCATGTCTCCTTATTGAAATGCCTAAACCTGCCTCACCTGAGGTACCTTCAGCTGCATGAGATAAGCCTCATGGACGAATTTGAGATGGACTGAAAGGTTGCCAATTGGCAGGCTACCTTAGCTTGAGCCTCTAAAGCAGTGGACCCTGAAAGAATATTTGACAATTCCTTAATCAAATCTCCTTGTAATGTTGTGAAATGTGTTAGGTAATTCAGTGACCTGAGAGGAAAGGTCGCTGGAACATCAACACGCTTCCCAAACCTGTCCAAAGCTCTGGACTATCTATCAGGGGATGGACAGTGGAACTTTGTTCCACAAGTTTCTTCTTCATGGCTGCTGTCATAAACATGACATCTACAGGTATTACATTGCACCAGTGTTCCTTTCCTGTCTGAGGTGCCAGAATTCAGTCTGGTGTTTTGGGGATGGGTTCAACAACATCAGGTTCTTCCCATGCACACTGAGAGATCAAATCAATGAGTTCATCAGTAGGTGGAGTTACCCAGAAGATAGGGAGGCCATATCCAAATGCCTCCAGAAACACTGATCCCTCCAGGGAATGTTTTGGGTGGACCAATCACTCCATTGCTTCAAAATCTCCAAAAATCTCCAAATGAGACGTCTTTAGCTGGTGATCTGGGGGATCCTTCCCCTTCATTGAAATTTGTGTCTTCCATGATAGATTCCTGAGAGGAATCTAAGTGCCTCCTTTTGCACTTTCTCTTCTGGGGCACTTCCTTAGTGGGATGTTCCAGGGAACTGTTGGAAAAGAGGGTAATACCCTGTTTTGTAGGCTGGAGGGATTGGACTGGCTGTTCCTGTGGAGTCAAATGTTGATGCTCTTGCTGTGTATGCACATGGGATGTAGAATGAAGATCCGAGGGGGGAGAGACCATCCATCCGGCCAAAGCAGAGAAAACTCTCTCCACTACCTTGAAGGCAAATCATCCTGGGTAGAAGGAAGCCAATGGAACTGAGAAGCCATGCTTCTGTCCCATTGTCTCCATCTGCCCTGAAGGCAATCCACCTGAGGCAGAGGTCAGAGTTGAACTGTCTACAGGTGAGGCTCTGAGGGGCAGAGAAGGATCCAAAAACTTTGGAGTCAACTCTAAAATCTTGGATTTGACTGGATCACTATGGCTCCAAGAGCCACTTGGCTCCGAACTCGTCAGAGCCAGAGGACTCAGAGAAACCTGTGGCTCTGAGGACACCAGCACTATCAGATCCAAACCAGACGGTCTCAGCAAACTCGGATCCAAGGACTCTGAAATGAAGTGTCGGATCGGAGAAGGAGCCAGTAGTGGAGGGGTAGATCTAGCTAAGGCTTCCTGATCCAACAGGATTGGAACTGGGAGAACCCCAATTTGTATCTGCACTGAGAGAAACCTCCTCACCATTTTATCCACGTCGGCTTCAGTGACCCTCCTGGAGGAATGAGATGAAGCAATAGGTGTCGACTTAGACTTCCATCTCTCAAGGAAGGGAGACAGAACTCTGGAAGGAACTGGGTCTGTAGATGGAGAGTATTCAGAGCTGAAGTACTCTGATTTGAAGGTGTTTTAGGGGATGTTAAAGACGGCTTTGGATCCAATTTAGATTTTTTGTGAGGGTGCTCTGTAGAACATGGATTAGAAGAACCCGACTTTTTCGGGGACTTTTTTGGAGTGTCCTTAGAAACTATTTAAGGGGATGTGCCCCAGACATGACTTCTGAAAAAGAAGTTAGAAAAAGACCTTTTAATATTAATTTTTTCTGTCCAATATAGCTCACGGATTCAAACTGACATATTGCACAATTTACATTAATGTGATCTGGGCCCAAGCAGTAGACACAAAGGTCATGGGCATCAGAATAAGGCAGCTTATGGCTGCATTTTTTACATGTTTTAAAGCTTTTTTCAGATATCCGAAACAAAAAATGTAACTAACAATGAAGAAAATAGAATGTTTTTTAAGGGTAAGGAGGAAGAAAAATGAAAAAAGATTAAACAAACACCAATACTGGTACTAAAGAATACACAAACATGTGAAAGGTAAAGTTATACAAACAGGAAGGTCTTTAAGGCTTACAGAAAAAAAATACCAGCAATGGTAAAAGAGAATGCCCAAGTACATGTATTTAAAGAAGAAATTTGGAAGGAAAAATTTACTTATCTGTTAATATGCTTGACAGCAAAGCTGACCACATCTATACGCAAAAGTGGCAAACGAGATCTGAGTATGTTAGGAGTTGGTACATTATGGGAAGGGAGGAGCTTGAGAGTTTCAGATGTCCACAAGCTATAGTAACGAATGAGTTGGATTAGTGGATCGAATCCAAACCCAATGGTTGAAGAGGAAGAATGAAGAGGAAGAATGAAAACTGACAACATCAGATCTTAGGTTATGAAATTTTATCATCTGTGTCTTTTAACAGCTATACTTTGGAGAAAATCTACTGTAATGCCTAAGATCATGGAATCCATTAAACATCCCAAAGAAATGTATACAGTTGTAATAATTAAATATAATGGCAAACTCATTACGCTAGCTAATTTTTATTGGATCCCTGGAATAGGCGCAGGAGTGGCTAAAGATCACATAAACTTACTAAAAGTCATTGGAAGGACAGTTTAATTTTAGCAGGGTATTTTAACTGCATATCTAGTGTAAAAGATACAAGTGAACAGAATAAAGCTAAAATTCTGGCAAAAGCTAAAGCACTCAACAGATTGATTAGTAATAATAATTTAGATAATTTAACAGTAAAAACAGAAGATAAGTCATTGTTCTTCACTCATTATTCTTATGCAGATGGGCTGCAAACTAATACTGACAGGATTTATGCCATCGCAGATTACTTAATAAAGTGAATTATTTTAAAACTATTCCTTGTCCTTTATCTGATCATAATGCACTAAGTATTACTATATTAATGGATACAAGGAAATTCCAGATTATTTATAGAATCCCAGTATATATATGATGAAATTAAAAGAATTTAATAATTACCTTAAGGAACAAACTGAGAATCTTTTATCTTTGAATGATAATGGTCAGGTTAGTAAAGTCATATTAAAGGACTCCTTATTAAAGATAGAATGGGAAGATGTGCTAGCAATAAAATAAAAGAGTGGGTAAAAAGAAGTTAGAAATCCAGATGAAACATGTAAAGCAAGGTTTGAAGAACAAACAAAGAAATTAGACAATACTGAAGTCATTAAAAAATTAATGACAAAAATCTAAAAAAAAGAAGTTATGTACTCACCATAACATTCCATGTGAGCTGTTCATCTCGCCTTCATTCTCACTGCTGACTCGGCCAAATGCAAAAGCTCAAGGTCTTCAACCAGCTTGTGGCCTACTCCCTTCCTTCAGATCTTGTTTGCAGCCAACTATACTGATAAATAAATACCCCAGTAGGAAGACACAAGAATACAGTAGATAAGGACTAAATATCACCAAGACTTTTCTCAACTTCCCGATCCACAAGAATTCTTCAAAGGGGGATTGGTGTGTGGGACATAAGAATGAAGGCGAGATGAACAGCTCACATGGAATGCTATGGTGAGTACATAACTTTTTTATGTGAAGTTGTTCTATCTCACCTTCATTCTCACTGATGGGTTAGCTTCCCAAGCACCATCTTTCTTGGGTGGCTCACGGAAGTATATTCCTCAGAACAGTGTAACCAAAGGAGGCCCTGTCCCTGGAGGCCCTATCCAATTTGTAATGAGTGATAAAGGTATGAGGTATGTGGCTGCTGCACAAATGGAATCTATGGGTAGCTTGGCCGGAAAGGATGAAGATGTGGAAACAGCCCTAGTAGAGTGGGCCTTCACTTTTTGATTTAGTGGCATGTGCACAGAGCTATATGTAAAGGAAATGCAATCTGATAACCATTTTGACAACATTTTTTTACCACAGGAGTACCCTTCTTTGACTCTGAAAAGGAAACAAAGAGCTGTTCTGATTTTCTAATGTCCTTAGTCCTGTCTAAATAAAATTGAAGTTGCCTATGGACATCAAGTTTGTGCAGCATATGTTCCATCTTATTAGTATAGTTTGGGAAAAAACAGGTAATTCTATAGCCTGGTTGAGGTTTGTCTCTGAACAAACCTTAGGTAAAAATAACAGATTTTTCCTCAGCGATACTCTGTTATTGTGAAAAATCAAGTACTGGAGTTTAATGGATAATGCATGTAACTCTGAAACCCTTCGAGCAGAAGTAATAGCTACTAGAAAAATGGTCTTCCATGATAACTATTTCATGTCGCAAGATGAGGCTGGCTCAAAGTGGGGGGGGGGGATGATTCGAGAAAGAACAACATTTAGGTTCCATGGTGTAGTAGGGGATCTAATAGGTGGCCTCAAATAGATAGTACCTTTAAGAAAGGCTTTAGACAGTCTATGGGACATGATAGGACCCCCTTGATCTCCAATATGAAAATTAGAAATTGCTGCCAATTGAATTCTAATGGTTGCTGCAGCTGGCCCTTCATCAAAAAGCTTGGTCAGAAACTCTAGAAGGGAATCAATTGAAGCCAAATACAGGTCAACATTGTTTTGAGATGCCCATATGGAAAATCTTCTCCATTTACAAAGGTATAACTTCCTGGTAGATGATTTATGAGAAGATGTTAGGATGTTCAGAGCTGCAGGATGTTCAGAGCTGCAGGTGAAAGATTCTGGAACCTGGCCTTGGAATTGGAGCAACCAAGCTATCAATCTGAGGGTATGAAGTGCAGGATGAAGAGCCCCTGATAAATGAATCAGAAGATCTGGAACTGTGTCCAGAAGCCAAGGTTCTTCCAGTAGATTAGGCTGCAGGAAGGGGAACCAAATCTAATGAGGCCAATAAGGGGCTATTAGAATAATGGTCCTTCCCAGAGTCTTGGCTTTCTGTAAAAATGTGGGTATCAGGGGAAATGGGGGAAAAACATAAAGGACACCCGTGGACCAATTGTGTACAAGTGCGTCCCTTGGGGTATCCCCCGGAGTGGGGATTAGGGCAAAGTAGTTGCTGGATTTGGTGTTGGTGGGAGTTGCAAAGAGGTTGCAGCAAGGCTAGCCCCATCTGTGGAATATCCTTTCTGCTACTTCTTGATTCAGGGACCACTCATGAGGCAATAAAATTGCTCTGCTCAATTTGTGTGCAATCACATTGGATTTCCCTGGGATATGCATTGCTATCAGAAAGCACTGGGTGGATGTTGCCCACTGCCATACTCTCAGGGCCTCTCGACATAGGGGGTAGGATATTGTTTATGTACCAGATCACCGACAAATTGTCTGTCTGAATTGCAATAGTCCCTAGAGGAAGAAAGTGTTGAAAGGACTGCAACATTAGAAGTACCACTCTCATCTCTAGGACACTGATATCTTGTTTCTCCCATGTGCCTTGGACTGTACTTCCCTGAAAATGCCCACCCCACCCTATCAGGGAGGTGTCCGTGGTCACAGTGGCAATAGGTGTGGGTAGAACAAAAGGGTGTTCTAGTGTTACTTGAGGAGAAGTCAGCCACCAGTGAAGATCCTTCTGCATGCATTCGTTATTATAATCGGGTGTGACATTGGAAGTTCTTGAAAGGACCATTGTGTGAACAGGAGCCACTGCAGTATACGCATATGCAATCTACCGAAAGGAATGGCAATGATTGCTGCTGCCATTGCCCCTAATATTTTGAGCACTGTTGAAGCTGGGGCTTTTTGTTTTGAGATGAGGTTCAGGACTTGTTGTCGAAGGGTCCAAATTCTTTCTATTGGAAGCTTTATGGTTATAGAGATGGTGTCAAGATCTGCTCCTATAAAAACGATACGTAGATTTTTCTGAGTTTATTGTAATGCCCAATTCACTGCAAAGACTTAAGGTTGTATCCCTTGGTTGTATGAGTTGATGCTCTATGGTAGAGGTGAGGGGCCAGTCATCTAGCTATGGAAACACCTGGAATCCTAAACATCTCAAGTGAGCCGTGACTACTGCCATGCATTTGGTGAACACTGTATGGGCTGTAGTGAGACCAAAGGGCAGAGCTCGAAACTGATAATGACTGGCTCCCAGCCGAAAGCATAGATGATCCCTGGATGGTCTGGCCATTTTTATGTGGTAGTACATATCCAGGAGATCTATTGAGCACATCCAATTGTCTTTCCCTAGAAAGGAAAGTATAGACGGTAGCGTAGCCATCTGGAACTTTGTTTTTTTGACAGATTTCTGCTGAGATCCAAAATGGGTCTCCAGTCCCCTGTTTTCTTTGGAACTAAAAAGAACCTTGAGTAAGTTCTGGACTCTCTCTGGTCTGCGGGGACTGGTTGGGTGACTCTTTTTTTCTAGCAGCCTTGCAATTTCTGTGGTTGCTTGTTCCCTGTGACAGTTTGGAACGTCCATGATTTTTCTCACAAGGGGTGGAGGGGTGGCAAAGGGAACTGAATATCCTCTGGACATGACGCTTTGCACCCAATGGTCTTTTGTTATTTTTAGCCAGGTGTCTGGGTACAAAGATAAACTTCCCCTGACTGCCTCCAGAAGAGGACAGATGGGCTTCCTTTCAGGAGCGCTAATAGGGCTTTCCAAAGAACTGATCTCTGTTGCCCTGATTCTGCGGGCCCCCTCTGCTGGGTGGATGGCGTCTTCCATTATTACCCCCTCCTCTGCCTCTAGAGGGGGTTTCACCATGTATGTCAAAGAAAGCTCCTTGGGATTTATGGAACCACATTTTCCCACTTTTTCGAGCTTTAGGATAAGGTCTGGTAGGGGTGAAAAAACGGACTCCTACCGCAGATAGAGTCTTTCCATCTTGCTCACACCTGGTAAGCGTTTCCTTCACTTTCGGTCCAAACGGATGAACCATCAAAGGGGGTGTTAACAAAGGATGACTTATAGGGATCCGCAAAGGAACATAAATGCATGCAGAAGTGTCTCCTAAGAGCAATTCCTGAACCCGCTGCTCTGCTCGTTCCATCAGCTGCATACGGAATCAGAAGCATAAGGGAATTTAGGGTAGCAAGTTGGGAGGTTACCTGATCTGAGACCCCTGCAGTTACTGCACCCTGAAGAATATCTTCCAACTCCTTAAGGAGATCTCTGGGCAATCTAGTAAAATGTGTAAGATAGTTCAGGGATCGAACAGCAAAGGCCGCTGAACTAAACATGTGCTTTCTGTATCTGTCCATGATCCTAGAATCCCTATTAGGAGGATGAACAGATGTAGAGGTCTCTGACAACTCCTTCTTGGTGGCTGCCGCCACCACCATAGCATCAATGGGTACTCCTTTGGTAAGGAAGGTCTTGTCATGGGGTGATGTTATGCATTTGTTAGACCTCTGAGGGACCGGTTCCACGGTATCCGGAGACTCCCAAGCCTTTCGAGAAACAAAAAGAGGTGGAGGGCTGAGACCCAAAAGCCTTCAGGAGTGGTGACTCATCATCAGTAGGGTTTATGGGCTTCCAACCACCCATCTGTTTCAGTATTTCCAAGATATCTCCGAAGGAGATATCTTCAGAGGGGGACTGTGGGGACCCTTCTGACTCATCTAAGCCATTATCTGATGTGATGGATGCCTGTGGGGAGTCCAAATGCTTCCTCTTGCAAAGCCTCTTCCTGGGAACCTCCTCAGTAGGAGCTTCTGTGGAGGTCCTGGAAAAGCAAGGCTCACCTAATGGGGACACCTGAGGCTCTGGGTCTCTACGCTTTTGAGGGATCAGTGAAGCAGAGGCAGAAACAGGCGCTTTAGGGGGAGGAGGTTGCTGGTACCGATGATGTGGATGCCTGAGGGGACAACACTCTCCTCATAGCATCGAAGGCCCCCCAGCTCCAATCCGAAGAGACCTCTGGATCCACAGGAACATGCAATCTCTGTGGCACTGAAGTGGTGAGCTCCGAGTCCAAGGTAGGTGCCGAACTCACCCGAGTCAAGGACCCAAAAGGCAAAGTCGGAACCGAAAGATCGGTATGACTATCCTCTCTGGACCCGACCAGCGAGTGTTGGCTCCTAGACTCTAAGGTCGGCACCGAAAAAGTCAGAGTAGTCGGAACCGACAGGCCTGGGAGGGGTGTCGCTGTAATAGTTCCACAATCATCAGCTCCAAACACTCCAGCTCGAAACCTCGGGTCGAATCAGAGGAGGAATAGTAATCATGGGCTGGGTCCTAGTCGGTTTGGAAGCCTCGGGGGTTGGCCCCGACAAAATTTTTGCTAGTGCCGGTGTCTGCAAAAGCCTCCACACCACTTGATCCACATCCTTATCAGATTGTCTTGAGGACCACTGATTGCAGGATTGGAGATTTTAAAGTAGAAGATATCGGCTCCAATACCGGGGACCGGCTCCTACAAACAACAGCCTCCGGTACCAAAAGCAATGGAGTTGAGGTGTCAGTCTGACTCAGTTTAGAGGTTGATGAACCCTTTTTCGGCTCCGACCCAGAAGAAGATTTGGAAGACAAAGTCTTGGAGGATTATACGGGCTTGTCCAGTTTGTCCTTATCTAAAGATTCCTGGAAAGAGGACTTCAATAATCCCCTGGTTATTAGTTTGCTCCTACATTTGTGATGAACACAAGAACCAAAGGAGTGACAGATGGCACAATTCTCCTGCAGGTGGACCTCACCGAAACAATAAACACATTCTATGTGACCATCTGTTATTGACATTTTTTGTCCACATTTAGGACATTTTTGAATCCAGATTTAGCTTTCTCTTGCTGAGACATGGCAGAAACTATCAATTACTAACTGCAACTACAACTGTTAAGCAAAGGCAAGAACACACTACATCCCTAACTATAAAGATAACACACAGTAATATATATATATATATATATATATATATATATATATATATATATATATATATATATATATATATATGACAGCCCTAATAAAAACACAGGGCTCTAACTACTACAATATTATAACAACATTCACTAGTTAAACAACCCTCTAACTTAAACGAATTGTAGAAATACAAGGCCTAGAAAAAACAGCCACTAACAGCTAGCAAAAAACATACACACTAAGTTTTTAAAGCTAGAAAATGCAGAACACAATAAAAGACTCCAAAAACTACACAAAAGGCTATGTCGGAGGCAGGAAACATTCAGCGTTGAACCATCTGAGATCCTTACCCCTTTGAGTGTTTAAACCCGATATGGGGGGGGGGGGGTCTCGTCATTATGGAGACTGCTGACTATAATGTATGTATGAGGAAAGTATTGAATGGTCCTATATATAGGAAATCTAGCATTAATGAAGTGAACAGAGCCCATCGGGACATTTATTCATACTTGGACGATTGTTTAATTGAGGGCTTGATAGATAAATCTACTATTGATTATTTAATTGTGTTATCTCCTAATATCTCAACCCTGTTTGGAGTACCTAAGTTACACAACAGTTTGGAGGACCCCCCCCCCATGCGGGCTCTAGTTAATGCTAGACAGTCCATTAATTATGCTAATGCAAAATATGTGTGGACAATATTTTGAAAAAATATGTCACTAAAGAGAAAAAGATATGCAAGGACTCTTGGTCATTTTTAGCAGCCATTAACACCATGACCTTTGAAAAGGAAGTTCATTTTTTAACTGTTGATGTTGTTGACTTGTACTTCTCTATACTCCATGATACGGGGATCAAATGGGTGGTTGAGAGGATGAGGTACCATGGGACACCAGACAATGAGATCAAAATAGTAGAAGTACTTTTAGATTTGATTTTGAGTAAAAACTTTGTTATCCTTGATGGTGATGTTTACTTACAAGTGGGAATAGCAATGGGCTCCTCTTGTGGGGCCAGTGTGGCCAACCTGATGATGGCACATTGGGAAGCCAATTACGTTTTCAACAACCAGGAAATCATGCAGAATGTCTGTTTATACACAAGGGTCTTGGACGATGTGTTTATGTTGTTTAGGGGTGACATCCTAGTGGCTAACAAATTGGTTAATTTGCTAAATTTAACAACTGATTTTTTAAAATTTACCAGTTCTTTTAGTGATAATAATATTGCTTAGTTGGATGTCTTTCTGGTGAAGAACTATGATTTAAGATGTTACTTAGCTGGTATATACCGCAAGGAGACATATTCTAACTCTATGTTACACTTCACCAGTTCCCACCCCCTTCACCAGAAATAAATTGGTGGCGAAGAGGCAGTTATTTCGAGCCGCAAGGATGATCACCTTGGAAACACATTTCCACAATGAGTGTGAACTGTTGAAATTAATATTTATTAAAAGGGTAACCGGGAAAAGCCGAAAGACACAACAACAACAACAACAACAACAGGGGTTACCCTTGTGATTTTGTCGACGTAATTATCAGTGAGGTACAAGAGAAGAAACTGAAGGGGGTTTATAAACCTATTTTGAGTTTACCAAGAGTGGATGGGAATATGGAGGATTCGACCACAATTGATACCCCCACTATGAACACTATCATTGTAAGGGTCCCCCAAAATAAGGATTATGGTACTAGTTTCACCACTCAATTTAGTAGTGATGCCTGTACTATAATAAGAAGTTATGTCTTACCATAACGATCCATGTGAATTGTTCATCTCGCCTTTGTTCTTACACACGGGGAGTCGGCAGCATCACCAGCTCCGCATCTTCGAGAAAGCTCGAGGCACAGTAATATCCCATGATCCTCAGGTGCTAACCCTCAGATCTAGTTTGCTATACCAGAAGAATCCCTTTTAGAACTGTGTCTAGAACACTTATAAACAGATACTACACAGTGTCTGGAACCCTACTGTCAAGTAGAGGAGAAAAGATGCCATTACTAATGCACAATAACATGCTAACCATATCTAGAAAAGGCTGAAAAGGAATTTAGTCAAAAACCGTTCTCCCAGACCGCAGGACGGGGGATGGAGGGGGGGAACGTAAGAACAAAGGCGAGATGAACAATTCACATGGATCGTTACGGTAAGACATAACTTCTTAATGTGAAATTGTTCAATCTCGCCATTTGTTCTTACACATGAGTAGCGTCCCTAGCTCCTTTTTCCCGGGTGGCTCAAGGGAGAACATTCCTGAGTACAGTGGAACCAAACGTCGCCCTGTCCTTGGAGCTTTTGTCTAGCTTATAGTGGGCGATAAAAGTATGTGGTTTTGCCCAAGTTGCCGCTGCACAAATGGTATCTAAAGGCAAACGAGTGGTATGGGTTGAAGAGGTAGCAATCGCCCTTGTAGAATGAGCTCTGGGTTTGAAAGGGAGTTGCTGTTTCGATTCAGCATATACCAAATTTATGCAATCTGAGAGCCATTTGGATAAGGTAACCTTCGTTACTGCCTGTCCTTTTCTTTGGTCAGCATATGAGACAAATAGTTGATCTGACTTTCTGTACTCTTTTGTCCTATGTAAGTAAAATCTTAGTTGTCTGTGAACGTCCACCTTGTGCAATGTGTATTCTAGCTTATTGGAATTATTTTTAAAGAAGGTAGGTATTTCGATAGATTGATTGATATTCTGAATCGAACAAACCTTCGGAAGGAAGGACGGATTGGTGCGCAAGGTTACTCTATCTGGATGAAAAATCATGTACGGGGGTCGGATAGATAGAGCCTGTAACTCTGAAACTCTCCAGGCGGAAGTGATGGCAACCAGAAAAAGTGTTTTCCACGAAAGAAATTTTAACGGAGTTGTGGCTGCAGGTTCAAATGGGGGCAACATGAGTTGTGACACCATGAGATTAAGATTCCAAGGGGCTATTGGATTACGAAAGGGGGGACGGAGGTGAAAGGTACCTTTCATGAAGGCTTTACAAAGCCTGTGGGACATAAGAGAACCATCTTCACGGCCAATATGAAAATTGTATATAGCGGCCAGTTGAACCCTTATAGTGGATGTTGATGCTCCTTCTTGAAAAAGTGTGGTAAGGAAATCTAGTATCTTGTGTACTGGAGCCCCAAATGGATCTATACCTTGTTTGGAGGCCCAGTGCGCAAAACGGTTCCATTTGCTGTTGTACAATTTCCTTGTAGATGGTTTGTGAGAAGATACAATAATTTGTTGTACTGCAGGGGATGGTAACTCCGACCTGGCTAAGATGGGAAGTGGAGCAGCCAAGCTGTCAGTTTGAGGAACTTGAGGAAGGTGTGAGGAACTCCCGACGAATGTGTCAACAGATCTGGCTCCGGGTCCAGTATCCATGATTCCTCCACTTGATGAGATTGAAGGAAGGGAAACCAGATTTGTCGAGGCCAGAATGGGGCGGGGCTATCAGTATTATGGTCCTGTCCAGACGTTTGGCTTTCTGCAAAAACCTGGGAATTAGTGGAACAGGAGGAAAAGCATAAAGGAGACCCAGGGGCCAATCGTATACCAGTGCATCCCTGGGGACACCCCCTGGAGGGGGTAACAGGGCAAAGTAGCTTCTGCATTTGGCATTCAATGGGGATGCAAACAGGTCGCAGCAAGGCTGGCCCCATCTGCAGAAGATCTCTTCTGCCACTTGAGGTTTGAGGAACCACTCGTGAGGGAACAGGATGGCTCTGCTCAACCTGTCCCCGATTACGTTGGAAGTACCCGGGATGTGCATTGCTATCAGAAAGCGTCCAGTGGACTTTGCCCATTGCCAAATTCTGAGGGCCTCTCTGCATAACAGGTAAGATCTGGTACCCCCTTGCTTGTTTATGTACCAGACCACTGACATGTTATCTGTCTGAACTGTCACTGTTCCCCGAGGTAAGGACTTGTGAAAGTGTTGCAACGCTAAAAACACTGCCCTCAGCTCTAGAACATTGATGTGCAGATTGTACTCCAAGTTGGACCATTGACCTTGGACTGTTTGTCCCTGAAAGAATCCCCCCCACCCTATCAGGGAAGCGTCCGTGGTTAGAGTTGCTACCGGACTGGGTAAGACAAATGGTCGTCCTAGTGTTAGCTCTTGACTGTGTATCCACCACAAGAGATCCTTCTTGCAAGAATTTGTGATCAAGATTTCGTGAGACAGTGGAAGTTGTAGATACGACCATTGGGCGAATAGCATCCATTGAAGAATCCTCATGTGCATCCTGCCTAAAGGAACTACAAGAAGGGAGGCTGCCATCAAGCCTAGCACTCTTAATATTTGTCGTGCAGGGACTCTCTTGTTGTGAAGAAGGAGCGAAATTTGATGCCTGAGGTCTGATACTCTTGGTGGGGGGAGAGTAACTTGAGCCAGGGAAGTGTCTAGCTGTGCTCCTATAAATAAGATACGCTGTGACGGCGATAAGACAGATTTTCCAAAATTCACCGTTATGCCTAGTGAAGAGCAAAGACTGATGGTGTAGTCCCTGGCTTGTAGAAGACGATACTCGGTGGTGGCGGATAGGAGCCAGTCGTCTAGATAAGGAAACACCCGGAATCCGTTTCATCTCAAGTGAGACGCTACTACTGCCATGCATTTAGTGAACACCCTGGGGGCTGAGGTGAGACCAAAGGGCAGAGCGAGAAACTGGAAATGACTGGCTCCCAGCCGGAAGCGCAGGTGATCTCTGGACGCCCTGGCCATCTTGATATGGTAGTATGCATCTTTGAGATCTATAGAGCACCCCATCCAGTCGCCCTTCTGTAGAAAAGGGAGGATTGACTGAAGCGTGACCATCCGGAACTTTTCCTTTTTCACAAAGGTATTTAACTTGCTGAGGTCTAAAATTGGCCTCCAGTCCCCTGTTTTCTTTGGAACTAAAAAGAACCTTGAGTAAGTTCCAGATCCTATTTGGTCCGCTGGGACTGGTTGGATGACTCTGTTTTCGAGCAACCTTCCTATCTCTATGGTTGCTTGGTCTTGCAGACTGGGTGGTACGTCTGGGAGTTTTTTGGAGTTGGGTGGCATTTTTATGAAGGGGATGTTGTAGCCTCTGGTAACTATGCTTTTTACCCAGTAATCTGATGTAAGATTTAGCCAGGCCTCTGGGTATAAAGCCAAGCGACCCCCAACTGCCTCCAGAGTAGGACAGCCGGGCCTGCACTCAGGAGTGCTGAAAGGGCTTTCCAGAGAAGGTCTCTCTGTCGCCCTGATTTTGCGGACTCCCTCTGTCGGCTGGGCGGCATCTTCCGTTTCTTCCCCCTCCTCTGCCTCTGGAGGGGGCGTCACTTTCGGTGTGTTGAAAAGATCCCTGAGTCTTTCGGAACCACATTTTTCCCTCCTCGTTGCCCTTTAGGGTAGGGTCTAGATGGAATGGAAAAATAGACCCCTATGGCAGACAGGGTCTTCCCTTATTGTTCACACCTCATGAGAGTCTCCTTTACTTTGGGCCCAAACAAGGAGGCACCATCGAAGGGGGCGTTGGCAAAGGAAGACTTAAAGGCTTCCGCAAAGGAGCATAAGCCCAACCAGGATTGTCTTCTCAGGGCGATCGCTGAATCTGCCGCTCTACTCGACCCTTCGGCTGCATATGAAATCAGCCTCATGGACAAGTTGACTATGGAATTTAGGGTGTTAAGTTGCGCTGTCACTTTCTCGGCGACAGCAGCATCTGTGTGTCCCTGGAGAGTATCTCCCAGTTGCTTAATGAGCTCTCTCTGTAAACGTGTGAAATGCGTAAGGTAGTTGAGCGATCGGATGGAAAAAGTCGCCGAACTAAATATGCGCTTCCCATATCTGCCCATTGTCCTAGAATCCTTATTAGGAGGATGGACAGAGGAAGATGATTCAGACATCTCTTTCTTAGTGGCCGCCGCCACCACCATAGTATCTACGGGAACTCCTTTTGTAAGATAGGATTTATCTTGGGGAGCCGTCATGTATTTGTTTGGTTTACGAGGGACTGGTTCCACTGTATCAGGTGTTTCCCAAGCCCTCCGAGCTATTAGATCCATGAGATCGTCAAAGGGTGGAGTCACCCAAGAGGTAGAAGGTTGAGTCCCAAATGCCTTCAGTAAGACCGATTCATCCACAGAAGGGGTAAGGGTTTTCCAGTCCCCCCTTTGCTTCAGGATTTCCAAAATGTCTGCAAACGAGACATCCTCAGAGGTGGACCATGGGGACCCTTCTGTTTAATCTAAATCGGTATCAGATGTGAGAGATTCCTGAGGGGAATCTATGTGCCTCCTCTTGCACAGTCGTTTCCCCGGAACATCCTCAGCGGGAGCTTCTGGGGATGCATCTGAGGAACCAGAGTCGCCCTGTGGGGACTTCTGAGGCATTGGGTCTCGACGCTTGGTAGGTACCGAAGGCACAGAAGCAGAACGCGGGCCTTTTGGGGAAGGAGATGAAGATACCGATGAAGTATGTGTCTGATCAGACAAGACCTTCCTCATGATGTCAAAGGCACCGGTGCCCTGACCCGAAGATCCGACCTGATCCGAAGAAGGAGGTCATTTCTCCGGAATCGTAACCACGGGCTCCGATACCGAGGACGGATCCGAACTGATCTGAGCCGAGGCACCGAGGAGAAGAGTTGGAACCGATATCTCGGTTTGACTATCCCCCCCCGGAACCCAGGAAAGATCTTCGGCTCCGAGGCTTTCCGGCTGGTTCCGAAGGAGTTGAGGTCAACGGAGCCGATAGCACTACTGGAGGCTTCGGCACAGAGGGCTCTACAATCATCGGTTCTTCGACTCCTAACACCGATGACTCGACGGGTCTCGGAGGAGGAAGTGTTGAGGGAACTGGAATAGCTTCGAGTTTCGAAACCAGCTGGGACGAAACCTCGATTAATTTGGACAAAGCCGAGTTCTCCATAAGCTTCTGTACCACTCGGTCCACATTTGAGTCGGAAAGTGGCCTCGAAGAACGGGTCGAAGGGATCAAAGCCGTCACCGAGCGAAGGATAGCAGGCGGTGGTACCTCTGATACCGGCTCCAAGACCCGAGTCTCATGCAGAGATAAAGTCTCGACACCCGGCACCGAAGTCATAGTAGCTGGTGTCCGAATATGAAAAGAGGTGCTCGGAGCCGATGACTTGGGCTCTGACACTCTTGAAGACTTCGACCCCTTCGAAGACTTAGAAACCTGTTCAGCCTTGTCCAGGGCCTCCTGAAACTCGGGTTTAAGCAGCCCTCTGTCAACCAACTTCCTGCGTCTTTCCAGCATGACCCTCCCACTAAAGGAATGACAGATGGAACAGTCTTCCTGCAAGTGGAGAGGGCCAAGACAGTAGACGCAGGATGAGTAGTTGTCAGTAATGGACATCTTCTGTCCGCACTGACACCTTTTAAAACCAGATTTAGTCTTTTCTGACATTTTTAAAAGAAAAATCACAGCACTCTCAAGAAAAAATCCCTATAATACAATTTAAATGTAATATATATATATCTAAACTGTAAAACACACACAGCACACTATGATATATATACATATATATATATATATATATATATATATATATATATATGAAAACTAGAAAAAGTTAAAGGCAAAAAACTATTATCTTAAGTACTGTAAATTCTGACAGAAAAACGGCCTAAGGCCTTTACTAAGAATTTTAAAGTAACAAACTAACTAACTAAACTAGTCTTAAACAACAACTATATAATAAAACTTATCAAACACTATAAAGAAAGAGTATAAATTGTAAAAATAGAAGTATATAACAAGAAATATATAGTAAAAATTCTACTGGCCCGAGCCTCTCGATGCGATCTGCTGCTAGCGGCAAACTAGATCTGAGGGTTAGCACCTGAGGATCATGGGATATTACTGTGCCTCGAGCTTTCTCGAAGATGCGGAGCTGGTGATGCAGCCGACTCGGAGCCGAGGATCGGCTCCGAACCCGTGTGTAAGAACAAACGGCGAGATTGAACAATTTCACATTAAATATTATACTTAAAAACAAGAGGATTTTTCCCACAGAGGAAGAACTGGCATCTAGGTCGGGTGGGAAACCTACGGTGATTTTCAAGAGGAGTAAGAACTTGAAGGCACTGATGGAGCATTCTAGGCAGGTTTTTTGTGCATACACCCAGTATGTATAAGTGTGAGGCTTGCAGCCTGTGCAGACACATGGCTGCAGGCTCTACTTTTTCTATACGGGGCAAAACATTCACTGTCTATGGAAGGTTTAACTGCAACACTAAGTCCGTTGTTTACCTTGCCCAATGTCAGTCTTGCTCGGCTTTTTAAGTCAGTAAGACTGACAGAAAACTAAAGGAGAGGGTTTACGAACACATCCATAGTATATCAAAAGCCAGGAATGAAAATGTTCTGGCAAGACATTGTGGTAGCAGTCCGGGTCACACATTTAACTTTAGTGTTATTGAACAGTTAGTGAAGGATGTTAGAGGAGGTGCTGTGAGTTTACAACTAGAGAGACAGGAGGTACTGTGGCAACTCCGGTTGAACTCTAGTAGGGGGCCAGGCCTCAATGAGATTGTGTCAATTTCTAGTATTTTAAAATTGAGAAGTTTGACTAGATAGACATTAAGAATGAGTGGATAGGAGTATTTGTATGTGTACCTTTTTATTATAATTCTAGTAATAATATTTGATTTATAGGTTCACTTACATCATTATTTTGTACACTGAATTTTTATTTAATATATCTCATCATATTTGTATGTTCTTGGTTTTATCAACTGATATAGTATATATAAGGTTAGTTCACACTGAGCCTAGCCTAAATGTATTTTATTTATTATTAGTTATCATTGTTTGTATACTAGTTTGTGTTAGGAATATGCATAAGTTTTATTTGAGCAACGGTGTATATTAGATAGGTTACATTGTTTTGGTTTAAAGTCACTGTTTATATTGAATAGTATTTTAAAAGGGTAGATACTCCCCTTTTTTCCTGACGTGTATGGTATTACTTAATTGTTTTTCCTCGCGTTTTGATTGGTTGTAATAGAAGGTGGAATGGGTTGTTGTGTTTTTTACAAGCAAAAAATTGAGAAAAAGGTGCCCCACAAAACGAACTAAACCACAAAATCTATAAATGAAGCACCTGAAGCCAGGAACTGCTCGAACACGACTTTATTACTACCAAAAAAAAAATAAAAATCACAATAAGCAATGATAAACGCTTAACTTGTTCACCGCGTTTTTCTTTATCAATGTAACAGTAATGAAGTTACATTGATAACGAAAAATGTGGTGAACAAGTTAAGCGTTTATCGTTGCTTATTGTGGTTTTTATTTTTTTTTTTGGTAGTAATAAAGTCGTGTTCAAGCAGTTATTGGCTTCAGGTGCTTCATTTATACATTTTGTTGTTGTGTTTTTAATACTGTACTTGCTTTTTACCTTGTTGTCTGAAGAAGTCCTGTGAAGCTACCGGACGAAAAGCACTTAGCCTTACTGTGTGTCTGACTGTTTAGTGACCATTAAATTCCTGCCTGTGTTTTCTGCCTCCGATGTAGCCTTTTTTGTAGTTTTTGAAGTTTTTAAAGCTAGGTAAGTTATTGAAGGAAGAAATACTAAGCTAAACTACTAGAAACTAACTACTAAGCTAAACTATCAATTTTTATCAAATATCAAACTTATACTGACCAGAACTGTCCGATCTGTTGCAGTGGCAAACGAGATCTGGGGGAAGCACCAGTGCATCATGAGATAGGGAGTAGGCCACAAGCTGGTTGAAGACCTCAAACTTTTGCATTTAGCCAAGTCGGAGACAAACCCATCAGTGAGAATGAAGCCGAGATAGCACAACTTCACATCAATTTTCATTGATTCATAGACTGTTACTAGGCTAATGACCCAGGGGGGACTTTCAAAGCCTAGCGAAGTTTTCACAAAAGAATAATGATATCCTACATCCAAACAGGACATTGAAGGCTAGGCATTTATAACCTTTTAAAGCATAAAATGGGGATGGCATTAGAAAAAATAAAATTGCACAGTTATGCAATGACTTCAAAAATATACATAGTAGCTAACAGAAGTAAGATGTTAGGCAAAAAGGCACAAATCAGTAATATCTGAAATCCTCATATTAATAAGCTTACTGTAGACATAGAAGAATTGCTTAATATTTTAAAAAAAATTCCATGAAGATCTTAATAATTCTGATGATTACAAAACTGACAATTATTTAAAGAAAATGTTACCAGTAACCTTCATGACCAACAAATATCCCTGTTGTATAAGTCTATTACCTATGATTATAAAGTGTTTATGTCTATAAAGGCTAAAAGAATTGCAAAGCTGATGCCAAAACTGATAAATATGGACCAATGTGGTTTTGTGGAAGGGAGGCAAACATTTGAAAACATTAATAGAACAATGATGATCCAGAGGGAAGCAGAATGTAATAAAATACTGCTGTTATTGGTGGGTCTTGATGTACAGAAAGCATTCAATGGAGTAAGATGGGATTTTAAGAACAGGCCAGTGAAAACATTTGCAAATTCTGATGCAATAGAAAGGTTAATTTGAAAGATACATGAGGGAGTGGAGACAAAAATAAAAGTGGGAGGGTTCCTCTCTGATAAGTTTTGTCTGAACAGAGGAACTTGGCAGGGGTGTCTTCATTCTCCTGTATTATTTGCAATACATTTAGATCCACTGGCAAAGAAAATAAGGGACTTAGAAATTCAGGGACGTAATTAGAATGGTGTTCAAGAAAAGTTGGCTTTATTCGCAGATGATCTTATTTTGCAACTGATGGAACCAGAAAAGGACATCTCAGTGTTCTGGAAAATGCTGACACAGTGCCAAGTTGTTTTTTAGGCTATAGAATTAATGAAGATAAAAAAGGCAAACAGGCTGTAGCTATAAACTATGTACCCACATACGAACTGCTTCAGCAATACCCATACTTACAGGGACATGATAAATTGAAGTATTTAGGAATATGGATTAAAAAGGGTTCTGTTATGGCAGCTAATGATATGTGGGAAAAGACTAAACAAAAGACAAAAAAACTGAGAAACTGAAAAGTATTACCTATGAATATGGACAGCAATAGGCAAGTAATGAGAAGTTATGTACCTACCATAACGTTCCATGTTAGTTGTCTTCTTCTCGCCTTCTTTCTTGCTGGATGGGTTCAGAGCCGATCCTTGGCTCCGACTCGGCCTATACTAAAGCTCGAGAGCTAATTTTACCGGCTTGAGGCAACCCTATATCCCATGATGCTAGGCGCTAACTACCCAGATCTCGTTTGGTAGCTGAGAACATAGCAAATTTAGCCTCCCAACCCAAGGGAGAGAAGGAGAAGGGGAAAAACTCCCCATGTGCCACTACCTGAAGCTATAGCTACCCCAGGATAACCAGTTTAGGCTTCAAATTGTGTAAGGTGAAGACCCTGATAAGAAAAGGGAAATCCTTTCAGTCTATCCAGGCTAGGGGAATGGCGGGTGGGATGCAAGAAAGAAGGCGAGAAGAAGACAACTAACATGGAACGTTATGGTAGGTACATAACTTCTCAATGTTAAGTTATTAATCTCGCCTTCATTCTTGCTGGATGGGACCGCGTCCCTAGCACCTTCATCCCAGGTGGCTGATCGTAACAGGCTCTTGAGAACGATGGAACCAAAATTTGCCCTGTTTCTGGAGGCCATGTCTAATTTGTAGTGTGTAATAAAGGTATGAGGAGAGGCCCATGTGGCTGCTGCACAAATAGTATCTCTTGGCAATCTAGCTTGAAAGGCTGTTGATGTAGCTAAAGCTCTGGTTGAATGGGCTCTTGGCTTAGAAGGTAATTCTTTACCTCTGAGTTGATAGATACAGGTAATCACAGAGGACAGCCATCTAGACAAGGTTACTTTTGATACCGGAAGGCCCTTTTTACCTTCCGCATAGGACAGAAAAAGCTGATCAGATTTCCTAGTTTGTTTAGTTCTGTCCAGATAGTAACGGAGCTGACGATGAACGTCCAGATAATGCAGTTTTTGCTCCGCCCTGTTAGAATAATTAGGGAAGAAAACTGGAAGATCGATAGATTGATTTAAATTTGCCTGAGAAGCCACCTTGGGCAAAAAAGACGGGTTAGTTCTGACAGAAACTCTATCTTTGTAGAAAACTAGATAAGAAGGACGAATGCAAAGGGCATGGAGTTCTGATACTCTCCTAGCGGAAGTTATGGCAACTAGGAAGAGAGTTTTCCAAGAGAGCAACTTTAAAAAACAGGAAGCCGCACGTTTAAAGGGAGGAAGAATCAAGGATGTTAAAATCAAATTCAAATCCCACTGTGGTGGGGGGTCTTTGATTGGGGGTTTGAGTAAAAAGATACCCTTAAGGAAGGCTTTACAAAGCTTGTGGGATATGATGCTGGAGTCCGATAGGCCTATGTGAAAATTTGAAATGGCCGCTAACTGAACCTTTACTGTGGAGGATGAAGAGCCTGAATGAAAAATTTCAGCTAGGAAATCTAGAACTGATTGTATAGGAGCAGTGACGGGATCTATATTCCTAGCCCTTGCCCAGAAGGAAAAACGCTTCCATTTACTAGTATAAATCCTTCTGGTAGAGGACTTAAGGGAAGCTACAATAATATCACGGGCAGAACTGGAAATCAGGGGAAGCTTGGCTAGGGATGGAAGTGGTGCAACCAAGCTGTGAGGTTGAGAGTTTGGAGGGATTGGTGCAGCTGCCCTGACTGGTGGGCCAAAAGATCTGGCACTGGGCCCAGATGCCAAGGCTGTTCCAAAAGAAAACGATGCAGGAACGGGAACCATATCTGTCGAGGCCAATAAGGGGCAATGAGGATCATCCTGGCTCTCAAGGCGGTAGCTTTCTGAATCAACTGAGTGATTAATGGAAAGGGGGGAAAAGCGTATAGAAGTCCCCGAGGCCAATCGTGGACTAGAGCGTCTCTGGGGGGATGGCCTGGAAGGGGAAAGAGAGTGAAAAAGTCAAGGCACTTGCTGTTCTGAGGTGTTGCAAAAAGATCACAGCAAGAAAGACCCCACTTCTGAAAAATCTCGTCCGTTACTGATTGCTTGAGAGATCACTCGTGTGGCATGAGAATAGCTCTGCTCAACCTGTCCGCTGTGATGTTGGACTTCCCGGGGATATGCATTGCTATCAGAAACCGCTGAGAAGAGATCACCCACTGCCAAAGTCTGAGTGCCTCTCGACACAGGGGATAGGACTTGGTTCCGCCCTGCTTGTTGATATACCACACTACGGACATACTGTCCATCTGAATTGCAATAGTCCCTAAGGGAAGAGGGTCTTTGGAGGGCTTGCAACGCCAAAAGCACTGCTCTCATCTCCAGGACATTTATGTGCAGGTGGCATTCGAAAGGTTGCCATGAGCCCTGGACTGTCCTGCCCTAAAAATGCCCCCCCACCCGATCAGGGAGGCGTCCGTTGTGACCGTGGCGACCAGAGGGGAAGGAACGAATGGTCTGCCTTGAAGGACTTAAGGGGAGACCATCCACCAAGACAGATGTTTCTTGAAGATTAGAGTTATTATGATGTTGTGTGTCAAAGGAAGTTGTTGGAAGGACCACTGGGAGAAGAGCATCCACTGAAGGAGCCGCATGTGAAAGCGAGCAAGGGGAAGTAGCGTGATGGCTGCCGCCATGAGACCTAACACTTTTAGAACAAATCTGGCCTGGATTCTTTTGCTTTGAAGGAGGATATGAACATGATTTTGAATATCTAAAACTCTTTGCTCGGTTAATTTTGCTGAGAGCTGTATGGAGTCCAAGGTGGCACCTATGAAGCTAATAGACTGACAAGGCGACAAGGCAGACTTTTCGAAATTTATGGAGATACCTAGCCCTTTGCAAGTTTGAATGGTGTAATCTCTGGCAAGAAGAAGCTGATGCCTGGTGGTGGCAGTAAGCAGCCAGTCGTCTAGATACGGAAACACCTGGAATACTTGACGTCTCAGATGAGCCGTAACCACTGCCATGCATTTGGTGAGCACTCGGGGGGCTGTAGTGAGACCAAAGGGCAGGGCCCTGAACTGGTAGTGACTGGCCCCCAGCCGGAAGCGGAGAAACCTCCTGGAGCGCCTGTGCATCTTGATGTGATAGTACGCATCCTGAAGGTCCACTGAGCACATCCAATTGTCCTGACCCAGAAAGGGTAGAATGGACTGTAGTGTGACCATCCGGAACTTCGTTCTTTTTACAGACTTGTTTAGTCTGCTGAGATCCAATATTGGCCTCCAGTCCCCTGTCTTTTTTGGTACCAAAAAGAACTTGGAGTAGATTCCGGATCCTAGTTGGTCTGCTGGGACTGGCTGGATGGCTCTTTTTGTTAGCAGTTTTGATACTTCTAGTACTGCTTGTTCCCTTAGACTGGGTGGAACGTCTGGGAGGGGCCCTTTTGGCTGAGTTGGGGTGTGGATAAAGGGAATTTTGTAACCCTCGGATATAATCAACTGTACCCATTTGTCTTGTGTGAGAGGAAAGCCAGGCTTCTGGGTACAGCGATAATCTTCCCCCAACTGCCTCCGAAGGTGGACAGTCGGGCAGCTTCTCAGGGATGCTGGAAGGGTTTGTCAGAGAGAGACTCTCTGTTACCCTGATTCTGCAGTCCTCCTCTGCCTCTAGGGCGGAGTCTGTTGTTGTCCCCCCCCCCGCCTCTCGGGGGGAACTGACCTCTTGCTTCAGGCGTGACTCCCTGTGATTTGCGGAACCACATTTTTCCACCCTTTTGACCCTTAGGATATGGTCTAGACGGGGTTGAAAAATGGACTCCCACGGCAGAGAGAGTCTTGCCATCTTGTTCGCATCTGGTCAAAGTATCCTTCACTTGAGGTCCAAACAACGCCGAACCATCAAAGGGGGAGTTAGTGAAGGACGCCTTGATGGGGTCTGTGAAGTTGCAAAGCCGCATCCAGGCATGACGCCTTAAAGCCACGCCTGTGCCTGCGGCTCTACTCGCTCCATCGGCTGCATAGGAAATAAGCCGCATAGAGGAGTTGACAATGGAATTTAGGGTTCCTAGCTGGGAGTTGATTTTGTCCAGAGACCCCGCAGCTGTTGGATCCTGTAGGGTATCACCCATTTCTTTGAGAATGTCTCTTTGAAGGTGGGTGAAATGGCACAAGTAATTCAGCGACCGCATGGCGAAGGTCGCTGAAGAGAACATCCGCTTGCCGTACCTGTCCATAGTCCTAGATTCCTTATTAGGAGGATGGATAGGCACTGAAGGATCGGCCAGTTCCTTCTTAGTGGCTGCAGCCACCACCATGGCATCAACTGGGACACCCTTAGTTAAAAATTGTTTATCTGACGGGGCTGTGATGAATTTGGAAGGCCTCCGTGGAGTGGGTTCCATCGTATCAGGGGCCGTCCATGCCTTCCGCGCCACCACTTCCATGAGGGGGTCAAAAGGCGAAGACACCCAGGAGGTGGAAGGGCGAGAACCAAATGCCTCCAGGTAAACCGACTCGTCCTAGGAAGGATTGAGGGAGACCAGTTCCCCCTCTGCTTGAGGATTTCAAGGATGTCAGAAAAGGAGACATACTCAGAGGGGACAGTGGGGACCCTTCCGACTCATCCAAGTCGGTATCAGATGTGATGGACTCAGGGGAGTCCACATGCTTCCTCTTACATGTCCTCTTTCGAGGGGGTTCACTTGATGGATCAGGGGAAGCCTCGGAAGAGGAGGATATTCCCAATGGGGAAACCTGAGGCGTTGGATCTCTACGGTTGGAAATGAGAGAGTGGGTAGAGACCGCAGCAGGCACTATAGTGGGAGGAGCTGATGGAGCTGACCGTGGAGCAGGCACTGGGGCCAGTACACTCCTCATGACCTCGAAGGCGTCCCTATCAGGCAGGACAGAGGGCTCCCGCTCTGAAGAAATGGGAACCCCAGCTGGCACCAAGAGGGATGGCTCCGAAGCCGATGTCGGGGCCGAACTCACCAGCGCCGACGCTCCGAGAGGGAGAACAGGGTCAGACAAGGGTCCGATGCCACTCACCCCCTTGGAGCCGATGAGGAAGTCCAAGCACCCGGATCCCTCCAAGGATGGGACCATGGAAGAGATCGGAGCAGACGACAGAGCCTAAGGGGGAGGTATCGGCTCCGATGTCTCGACGGTCACGGCTCCGAGGAGCTCCGGCTCCGAACTCAGGGGCAGAGTCGGAGGAGGAATCAAAGATGGAATGGGTAAAGCCACTGTCTGTTGAGGCGGGCTATGAAGCATTTGGGCCGGTGCCTGAGACTTTAGGAGTCTGCTAACCACCCTCTTGAGGTCATGGTCCGAAAGCCTGGAAGACTGAGAGGAATAGCTCCGATGGCTCCGCTCCGAGAGCAAAGGCGATCTCGGAGCCGAGTGAATGGACTCCAGGGACAGAGATCTAGATCTTTTGCGGGTGGAAGATGGCACCGAGACTAGTGGTGCCGATGGAGCCAAAGACACGTCAGCTCCGACCGGAGCCGACCCTGAAGACAGAGTCTTTGAGGCATCGGCTCTGGCCGGAGCCGAGGTAGAAGACTGCGACATAGCGGTATCGGCCCCAGCCAGAGCCGAACGTGACGCAGTACGTGAGCCACCAGCCGAAGGCTTGGAGCATGGAGCCGATGGTTTGGATGGCTTCGAAGTTTTCCCCGGTGAGGACTTAGCCGGGGAACCTTCGGGCTTTAATAAGCCCCTCAATATTAACTTATTCCTGCGCTCCTGCAGGACTCTTGGACTGAACGCATGACAAACAGAACAAGAGTCCTGCAGGTGCAGGGGTCCCAGGCAATACACGCAAGAAGTGTGACCGTCTGTCAGCGACATTTTCTGACAGCACGAGTCACACTTCTTGAAGCCTGAGACTTTAATGTCTTTAGACATTAAGCTGTCAAGGGAAGAAAAAAAATCTTCCTTAGAAAGTTAAAACACACACAGTAAAATTAAAGGTTAACAAACCCAAACACACACCTAACCGTTCCAAAAAAGGGAACGGGAAAAAAACGGAAAGGGCCTAAGGCCTAACCTTAACAGGGGAGGGATATAACTTTTGGGCTTAGGGAGTAACAAAAATGGGAACCCAACAGAAGTGTTATACTAAGGTACTAGTCTATTTTAAAATAAAAGGGAAAAATCCTAATAAAGGAGTAGAAAAATTTGAAAATTTTTCACTGACCTGTGGAGCCGGTAAAAAAAAGCACCTCGCTAGTGAAAGCGGCAAACGAGATCTGGGTAGTTAGCGCCTAGCATCATTGGCTATAGGGTTACCTCGAGCCGGTAAAATTAGCTCTCGAGCTTTAGTATAGGCTGAGTTGGAGCCGAGGATCGGCTCCGAACCCATCCAGCAAGAATGAAGGCAAGATTGACAACTTAACATAAATATTTTTAGCCCCTTTAGTTTTATACACAGATCAGACAAATTTGTATCAAACAGAGGATAAGTTGTGGGTAGTAATTAATAAAGAGTTAATAAAGAGTTGAATGATTTTATTTTGGAGGAGAAGAAGGCAAGAGTCAAGTGGGATAAGCTGATCTTTCCAACAGAACAAGGAGGTTTAGGAATACTTGAACTGAAGGGATATTTTAGAGCTAAACAATTACGGCTCTTATACAAATACAGGCAGAAAGCTACAATTCAAAGTGGAAAGGGATGATGATGAAGCAGGTGGGTAATTTAAGAAATAATAATGGAATCCTTAAAGAGAATAGCAACAGTCATACAAAATATTCTTTATGACTGTTCAGCGTCCTAACCAATCTTATCTGAATTAGTGAATATTCTAACAGAGATAAAAGAGCTGGAAGTGGGATCTTTAGAAAAGGGTAGGAACAAATTATATAGAAAAAAAATGGAAATTGTGGGAACAATAAATGTAGAAAAATCTTTTGGGGGAGAAATAAGGTTTAAGGGAAGGCAGGAATTGACCAATTTATGTCATTTTGGATTCATTATACGGTGCAGAAGAATATATGTGATGTATAATGTTTATAACTGAGCATAAAAATTTTTTTGTATATAAATGTAAGTCTGCCTATGTCATGAGTGATAATTCAATAAAGGTGCTTTAAAAAGGGAGAGGGAGAATAGACTATACCATCATAACCATCCAGAATTTCGTTTTCTTCATAAAACTGTTTAAGTAGCGTAACTTTTTTCTTTTTTTTTAACACCTTTATTGAATTCCACCAGGAGATCATGCCTGTTAAACCTGGTAGATTTCTTCGAGACAGTCACCAAGGCCCTGGATGAGGGGAAATCAATGCATACAGTCTACCAGACTTAGCCAAGGCTTTTGACACTATCTCCCACTCAGGCATCATTGACAAACTCACCCACCTAGGTATCAACCCTTATATCGTTAAATGGGTCACTAACTGTTTCATTGATAGAACCCATATAGTCAAAATACGGGAATCCACCTCCAACAGCAGACCTGTAACCAGTGGTGTTCCACAGGGATCAGTCCAGGGACCTCTACTGTTTGGGATCTATTTCTCTGAAGTGCAAGCTAAAACTAAAGGTCTGCGGCTGACAGTGTTTGCTGATAACTGCAAACTGGGAATGGTCATAGAATCTCCAAACAATGTCAACATCCTACAAGAGGGTCTTACACAAACAAATGATTGGTGTCAAAGTCATGGCCTTAAACTCAATGTAAAAAAAATGTTTATCCTCCCTTTTGTTAAGAGCGATGTTCCTGCTAACTACCACATCAATAACAACATCCTAAGTACACACTCAGTGGTGAGAGACCTGATCACTGTATCTCCACAGTGGTAACAAGGGTATTCCATATTGATCATCTCATAAGTAAAGGCTTTACTCCCAGAAAAAAGAAGTTATAACCTCCCTGTACTCTTCCCTCATCAGGCCAATAACTGAGTACAATGCCCCTTTTGGTATGTACCTTTCCAAGCACCTGCAGCAACCGGAGAAACCACAGATGTTCCTCATAAGGAAAATTCAAGGTCTTCAGCATCTGTCCTATGAAGATCGTCTGAAATCACTCTCACTTTATTCTGCTTCATACAGACTACTCAGAGATGATCTCTGCCTTGTATATAAGGCAATCTTTGACCCTGCTTTATTGGAAATGCTGCATATCTGCAAGTCAAATTGTACACGGGTTACTCGCTCTAAAGGCCTTAACCTGGTATGCAACATTAACAGAACCTGTTGGAGGGACGGATTTATCTCCCAGAGGTTAACACACCTTCAGAACAGACTCCCACTTCATGTTATGCAGAGCTCCTCACTGGTCCTCTTCAAACACAATCTGGAAGATTGGATGGGTAACCCTAAATTCATCCAGGTGGTTCCACCTGTGTCTGTTTTGGACGGGGGCAATAAGTGCTGATTGGGGAAATAAAGGTAAAACTTGACTCGGCTTGTAAGGACCCTTAGGGTTATTAGCTTAGTAACCTCCTATGATCCTATGATTACTTGTGACATAGGCAAATCTACATTTATATAAAAATAATCAAAGTGTATTAACAAGTTCATGTTTACAAACATTATACTTCACACATATTGCTGTATATTATATAACCTAAGCAAGATTACATAAATTGTTCAATTCCTGCTTTTTTTTTGTCTTTAAATAAGAAACATCTTTATTAAACCATCACTTATGGCATAGGCCGTCGTACATTTATATAAATGAAAATAAACCACAATGACACAATCCTAGTTGCAAGCATTTTACATCACAAACCATACTGATGCACTCCCCATTGCAAACATTATACTTTATTTATTTATTTATTTTATTTTATTTTATTTTACATTTGTTGACCGGGCTAGTCTAGCTGGAGATATTTCCATTTTCAGTAGAGGCCTGGGGAGAAAAGCTCCACAGAGAATACAATAAAGAAAAACATCATTGTGTTTCAAAGAAAGTTTGTAAAAGACAAAAACTAACAACTCTACAGTTCCTTATTATTACTAAGTGAGTTAGTTACTAACTCACACAGTTACAGTCCACAAAACCTTATACAAACATAAAATACTTTGTATGATAAAGATACTAAATGAAATAATTACTACCACACACAGTTATAGTCCAAAAACATTATATAAAGATAAAAATACTTTGTATGATAACGATACAGGTAGGAAGTAAGAGAAAAGAGAGCTAAGAATAAAGGAAATTGGAAGGGATTAGTTATGGAAAGGAGAGCAAGTAAGACAGTCAACAAGCAAAGAAGTAATTAGGAAGACAAGTGGGAGTAGAAGAAGAAAGCCATGTGGAGGATGGAGTCAGCAAGAAGTAGGAGGTAGTTATCAAGTAGAGTATAAGTAGTGGAAAGTTAATCATCACTTATAATCTACCCAATCATTTTCAGTCAAATATTACATAACTTATTTAAGTCCTGCCTTCTTTTAAACCTCGTTCCTCCCCTATATGTATTGTTCTCACAATTCTCATTTTTTTTCTATGTTGTCTGCTTCTACTCTTTTCTAAAGATCTCAGTTCCAATTGTTTTATATTTGTTACTATAATCACTACTTCTAGTACAGTTGTCTTAAATTTGCTCTCCATTTTCTTATAATTGTTTTTTTGGCAGCCACCATAATTAGATACAGAAAGGCCTTACCATGTGTAGGCAATTCTGATTCTTTATCACAACTCAGAAAAATTATCTCCCTCATCACACCAATCTGCTCACTCAGCATCTCCGAAGTGCATCCTACAGGGAATCCTTAAAGTCCGTCAAATCACCACACTCCCAGAAAATATGTTCCCAGTTACCTCTTACTCTCCCATCACACCTCCAACATTTGCTGTCTACCCGAGGAAAATGGGCTGGTGTCTACTTGGGGTATAAAAATATCTATGTAAATATGTCCAAGCAAAAATCCTAAATCTTCTAGATTTTGTTGTATATTTGGCAGACATACCTATATCTTCTTATTCCCATAGTTTCTTTGTGCATTTCTTATCCAGTCTCTCTTCCCAATCCTTTCTAACTTTCTCTCTTATTGTGCCTTATAGTTATCATGCAATATTTTATATGCTTCTACTAATTATTGCTTTTTTAATGGCAGATTCTGTTCTAGATTCTACAAAAAACTCTACCAGTGCTGGTATTTCATTTAGGACCCCCCCCCCCCCACTATTTCTTTCTCTTTGCCTATATTCTGATATCAATCCTTGATAGGGAAGGCGATCTCTAACCAGCAGTCCAAATAAATTATAAGTATCTTCCCAGTCTATCATCTTTCCCACTCTAGTTATTTGCTCCCAATACCTTGGTTCCTTTTTTTTTTCTCCAACAAATATCAGGCCCCTCTTGCTTATTATCTATATCTCTAATTGCAGACATACCTATTGGCAGAATCTCCTTTCTCCATTCCTGTTTTAGCTTAGTTCTTAGGATACTTTCTGCTACTTTACAGATATAATATTCTGTATGATTATTGTTATTCTCCTTAGAGGTCTGCATCCAAAATCCTAACCTCTCCTTGTTTCTTGAGCTTCCCCCTATTTCGCCTTCATCCCTTTCATTTTGAATTATAGTTTCTGCTTGTGCTATGTACAGGAGTCTTAACTGTGTAGCTCTGAAATACCTCAACAAATCAGGTATTCCCAATCTGCCCTGTTCTGCTGGAAGAATCAGCTTATCCCACTTTATTCTTGCCACCTTTCCCTCCCAGAAAACGTCTTTCAGCTCTTTTTTAATTGCTATCCACTATTTCTGCTCTGGTTGATAAAATATGCCTGACCTGTATATAAGACTAATGGGACTAAAAACATTTTAATTGCTTGTATCTTACCATTCATATCCATATAACAAAACTCCTTTTTTCTCAGTTTTTTAAATTCTTTTGTTTAGTCTCGTCCAACATATCTTTAGCTTCCATGCCAGAATCATTTTAATCCATGCTCCTAAATACTTAATTTTATCATGTCACCATATATGTGGATATTGCTGAACCAATTCATATGTAAGTACATAATTTACCGCTATTGCCTTTGTTTTAGCTTCATTAAATTTGTATCTCAAAAAGATTTGAACTGTCTGAAAATGTTACACAACACTGTAATGTCTCTTTCTGGTTCTGTCGGGTATAAAATAATATCATCTGCAAATGCAGCTAGCTTTTCTTGACTACCATACCAATTATATCCTTGAATTTTAAGCCCCTTATTTCCTTTGCCAATGGTTCCAAATATAATGCAAATAACAAAGGGGAAAAAAGACACCCCTGCCTGGTTCCTTTGCACAAGCAGAAATTATGAGAGAGGACCCACCCACTTTAATTTCACCTCTGATCCCTCACATATCCTCTTAATGAACCTTATTATTTTTTCAGGAAAAGCAAATGCTTCTGTTGCCCTGCTGATAAAGTCCCAGTTAACTCTGTTAAGTGCTTTCTCTGAATCAAGACCCTCCAACAACAATGGTATTTACTTACATTCTGCTTCGCTCTGGATCACTAATGTTCTGTTAATGTTGTCAAATGTTTGCCTCCCCTCCAGAAAACCACATTGATCCATATCTTATCAATTTTGGCATTAATTTTGCAATTCTTTTAGCCACTATAGAGATGAATACTTTATAATCATGGTTTGGTATTGAAATGGGCCTGTACGAAGCTGGATCTAATGGATCTTTACCCTCTTTAGGTATTACAGCTACCTCTGCTTTCTTCCAGGATGCTGGTAATTCTCCTCCTCTTAAAATACTGTTAAACAAAACCTTTCAGATCTTTATCAGTATTTTCCCTCCTAACTTCCAAACTTCCACAGGAATATCATTTGCTTCTGGAGACTTTCCTGTAGATTGCTTATACATCACAACTTTTATCTCATCATCTTCTTTCCTAACCATTAGTAATTGAGCTTCGTCAAACTCTAACCTTGGCATATTTAATTCTTCCATAAATATTTCCATTTGTGTATTTTCTTCCTTTCCATACTTCTCTGCTTTATACTGACTTTATCAGAATTTCTGAAATATTTCTAATACCTCTACAGGATCTCGTTACCTTCCTTGTTATAGGCTCCTTAAGCCTGGCAACAGCCCTTTCTGCTTTCTGTTGCCTGAGTCGTTGTGCTAAAAGTTTTTGTGCTCTAGGATTATTATCAAAAACAGTTGCTTAACAGCAATCTTTCTAAACTTGTGTATATTATCGAGGTAATTGTTTATTTTCTGCTTAGCATTCTGCAGTTGATCCTCTTCTTGTTCAGTGAGACTCCCCACATTCTGCTATACTTTAACATTTGTCAGTCCCTCTAAATAATTCTAGTTACTTCTTAACCACAGCTCCCTTTATTTTATTTCCACACATTTTTTAAACTCCATCTTAATTTTATCCCCAACCTCCAGCTATATTTTCAGAAGTAATTTCTATCCTCTCGAATAGCTCCTGAATAATCTCCACTACCCATTCCTTAAATTCTTCTCTTTTCAAAAGATAGGTGGGAAAGTACCAGTGTCTCATTTTTATTTCATTACCCTGTGCTTTTATTTTAGTTATTATTGGCACATGATCTGAAGTAGTTATTGTGCGTACATCATGACCTTCAATTAAATGCGCATGTTCCTGTGAAATGTAAATTCTGTCTTGCCTAGCCCAGTTTCTATAGTTTGGGAAATAAGCAAATTCACTCAACACTCCTATTACTGAATTCACATCTTCCATGTCAAATATTTTCATAAATTTCTTCAAAAATCAACCCTACTCTGTTATACTTTCCATTCTGGGTCCTCCAGACACATATTCACTGCTGCAAATAAAATTCCACTCCCCAGTTACAAGTACTATTCCATGCTGAAAACTGATTATTTCTAACAGTATTTTCTTAAGCTCTATTACAGCAGTTTTAGGTGGAATATAAATAGATGCTGGTGTAATCCTCCTCCCTTGCCGGTAGCCCCTTAGCACTACAAATCTGCCATTATTATCTTTTTATGCTCTCTTCTATCATTATTGGAGTTCCTCTTGTAATTAATAGAACTACTCCTCTTTTGCTTTGTCCCAGATATTCCGCCAAATAACTATCATGAAAACCTTTCTTTATCAAATTAACAAGTTTAGTTATTTCCAAATGTGTCTACTGTAACACAGCTCTTTTCACGCTACATTTTTAATATACTTCACTATTCTTTCTTTTCTGTATTTATCTGTGAGACCATTGACTTCCAAAGACATTACAGAAAGCATCATTGTATAAAAACTTATTATTGCCAGCTTATATATATATATATATATATATATATATATATATATATATATATATATATATAACATTTTTTGTTAAATGTCTAGTTCCAGCTTTTGTGTTACATGTATATACTGTCTGGCAGGTTGAACTTTTATATAGTTGTTTCTTGTCATATCAATTTGAGCCTATGTCATATTACAAACTGTTTTGTTTTATTGAAAGCCCTCAAAAAAACTCCAATACTCCCTAAAACTTATTAATTAAACACTAATGTACAAAACTATGTACATCTTCAAATACTGAAGTTTTACCCCCCTAATAGGAACAAATGACCCAAACTGATAGCCACATTCTCAGGCTTGAGTTAACATAAAAGAAAGGTTATCCATGCTAAAATGTATGGCGTATCCTGTATTTCTACTAAGTGCTAACTGGTTTTGTCTTATCTTTCTAGCTTTCCCTGCTGGAAAACCCCCTGAATGCTTTCAGAGAACATTATCTCCTAGCCAGTCCCCCCTCCCAAGACAATCATTCTCCACCAGACTGTAACCAATTTCTCTTTATCAGATTGTCTCCATGGGAACACGAGAACCAGTCAGCCAGTTTCTCATTCTCATATTATCTCCATGCTGACATGAGAACCAGACAGTCATTTTTTCTTTGTCAGATTGTTTCCACAGAGACATGAAGGGCAGATACAGAACTGCTACTAAGCATACATTAATTTTTTAGACAAAAAGCCTCATAATATTCAATATTCTTTTTCATTTACTTGCTTCCTCTTAAAACTTGTTACTAAATCAATTTAAGGTCCTTAATCCAGTCATTCCCCCATGCAAGTATGAGAAAAAGCACATTAATTTTTCTTTAGGTATGCCCTTTTAACCAGGCTTTATTTTTACATTGCAGTGCCTACATTTCTGTGCGGAGTCTGCATGTCCTCCCCATGGTCGAGTGAACTTTAAAGACATGCAGGTAGTTGTGTGCATGACTGGATGTGCCTGTTTTGAAGATTGGGCACCGGGCTGGCAACTCGACACTGTAAAAATTCACTGCCAATCACAAGCAGACCGGTGATCCACTGTGGCGACCCCTAACTGGGAAAAGCCAAAAGACATTTTAGTGCCTACATTTCTTAAAAATGAACAAAAAAGAAAGAAAGAAGGGAGAAAGAAATGAAAAAAGAACAGCAGCACATATTTACAATCCCTACTAGACTTAAAAATAATTGAGACAACTTTACTTTATAGCATGCAAAGAAAACGAGACACCAAAAAATAGTACTATTAAGGAAAAAAAATTTTTTTTCACCTACAGTTAACTTTCTCCACTCCCTTTTCCTCCCCAAAGCATTTTTCCAAACATTAATGACATGATGTAGAATATATACTTTAGAGTCCCCTACAAATTCAACAAATTCTGAAAAAGTCCAATATTTCCATATTTTCTTACTCTGTCAAATTTCACAAATATTACTGCATTGTAATCCCACATTAAGTTACTGGTTTTATTATTGTTCATCTCTATCTCCCAAATCCTGTCTCTGCTTCATTTGCAACATACTCTCGATTCTTTTAGTCAATTCTCAAACTCCCTTCCTTCTCTCCAACATTTTCTGTTGAAACAGTGGAAAAGCTTTCACAGGTACAGTCTTTCTGCGGTCTTTATTACCAGAAGAACAAGAAGCAGAATCTCCTTCTCTTTCACAGCTCACTTTTTGTTACACAAAGTTTTATATTTCCTGCTTAGCATGTATTTCATTAAAAATTATTATGTCCCTCCAGAGAAGAATACTTTGAAGTCAGCTGGGTACAGCAGTTTGAATCTCACAGCTGCATCTCAACATTCCCTGAATAGTGGAATGAATTTACTCCTCTTCTGACTGGTGTGCAATGAGTAATCATTCTCCACAAGCACTCTGCTGTCTCCCACTTTTAGTATTTTGTCCTTCTGCCACCTTTTTGTCAGAATCAACTCCTTCTGCTGGTAGGATTACATCTTTACTATTAAAAGTCTAGGTTGCTTTCTCATAGCCAAGTTTGGAGCATACACACAATGTGCCCTTTCAAATAACAACTCCTGCTGTGGAATAGCAGTCCAGTTACTTATTTGTGCTTTCATAAAATGAATGCACTCTGTTCCTTCCAGCTTCTCTGGTGTAGCTGAAAATCTCAGGTTTTCCCTATGTGCTCTGTCCTCTAATTTTATTATTTTTTTAAACATCTCTTCCTGAGCAGTTTCATATTCAGCCAGTCTTTTTTATTTGACCCTCTGATTTTTGCAACTTTATCACATCATCTGAATATCTGTTTTAAGCTTATTCCATTTTCCAGCCTTTTGTTGCTTGTGTTGATATACTCCATCAGTGTTTTGTTTATTTTAATGAGGTCTGTATGCAGTTGTCTTATATCTTCTTGTAGGTTACCGGAAGTCATGTCTGGAGGTGGCATTGCTTTTTGCTGAATAGCTGCAGTACTTTCCTCAGTCACAGTTTCTTCATCACTTTTTGCACTGATTTTATTTTCCAGGTGCTCTGTATTTCTTTTTTCCTGGCATCCAGGCAGTACACTTACTAGCCAGTTATTGAAATTTACCCATAAATACAAAAGTCTACTGGCTTTCTCTGTTGAGTTTGTGCTTTAACACTGGGAGCATGAGAGTTAAGCTGCTACTCAATATGCAGCCATCTTAGATGTCAAAACTGTTTAAGTAATTTAGATCCAAAATTGGCCTGAGGTCCACATTTATATTTGGCAATAAAATAATCTTTTTTGCACTAAAAAATAATCTTAAGTAAATTCAAGATCTTCTTTGGTTTGGTGGGACATCTCGGATGACTTGATTGTTTAGAAGCATTTTTATTTCTGAAGCTGCCACTTCCCTTTGAGAAGGTGAACCATCAGGAAGTCTTTTTGGGGATGAAGGAATGGTGTGAAAGGGAATTAACTAGCCTCTGGTTATTATCCTCTTTATCCATTTGTCTTGAGTGATGATGGATGTCCAGGTTGTTGGATGCAGGGAAAGGCACCCCCTGCCTGCAACCAGAGTGCGGCAGTTAGGCAACTGCACAGGAGTGCTGAAAAGGCTCCTCAGAAAAGCGACCCCTGAAGCCTTGATTCTGTGGACCTCCTCAACCCATAGGGTGATGCCCATTATAAGAGTCGCCCCTCTGCCATGTGAGGCCCTGTCTCCAGACATGTTAGGTGAAAACCCCTGTGACTAGCGGAACCAAATCTCCTTGCCTCCTTTTTCATTCCTAGATAAAGTTCCATTGAGGAGTGGAAAATTTGATCCCTTTCTCAGACAGGGATTTGCCCTCCTTTTCACATCTGGAGACTGTATCCTTTACATCAGGACCAAAGAGTGTTGATCCATCAAAGGGGGGCATTCACAAAGGACATCTTGACATGTTCCACAAAGATGCAGAGCCACTTCCAAACATGTCTCTTAATGGATATGCCAGTGTCA